>NC_133118.1:23967278-24273698 GCF_022965805.1 Primulina eburnea
ATTGATTTTGTTGTTCTTCTTTCGAAATTTCAGAGGAAATGGAAAACCGTATGAGAAAATCCGTTCTTATCAACCTTAAATTTTGTGCAGCTAAGGCGGTGCATGATATCTAGCGCGGCCACGCGCCTGTTTCTGTCTGAAAGGAGTTTGACATAACTTTGCACGGAGTTACGCAACTTGCTGCTCGGGTGCGAGCATTATTCTGTCTGAAACTCTACTTTTCATTTTGAATTAGAAAATGTCATCAACATGAAAGTTGTAGATCTATGCCTTTTATATTCCGTTAACCTCACTCATTTTGAACATTTGAAACAAACATTATGCTCATTCTCTTAAAATGTGTCAGTGCAAGAACTTCAATGCATATTAAACAGTTCAAGATGCTTTTGCCCCTATTCCAAATAAATTTGGACAAAACTCAAAAATAAAAGTTTTAGTGCTATGTATTAGCTTTCCAATGAAATTGGTTTCATTTAATTTGAAATAATATTCAGATAATTATGCTAAAAACCGTAACATATGTCACTTCTCTATTGCGGTTCAGCATACTTTTCAAATATAAATCAATTACTAATACAATAGCCCATTATCACAACATATATTCTTTCTTTCATTGTCAATTATATACTTCATACGCTTAATAATATAACAAATTTCATGAATTATCGAGAATGAAAATATGATTTACGACAATGCGATGCGAGGTCCTTACAGGATTTAAGCTCAAGCTTTTGTAAACGAAATATTAATGTGTGACTTATTAAATATCTCAATAAATTTTGAAAATTGATTATCCAGTTGCAGTTGCTTTGCTCTTTATAGAAAGATAGAGAATTGATATCAATATCAGTATTAACCTAAGAGTCTAGAGGCTTACATTTCTATCTTGCATTCTCACTCCTCTTCTTAGATTATACTTTCTCCTTATCAACTCCTTCAGCATCAACATCATTACCCTATGTTGTAATTTATAAGTTTCAGAGTTTGACAAGCAAGTCTATAAAAGAACTGAAGAATCAAACTGAATTGACATAACTGAGAGGTCGTAACTAAAGAAGACTTATTGGACTTAAATGGATTAAGAACTGAAGTTAATAGACTAAAGTTTTTATAAGAATATACAAGTCTCAAAGCTTAGTAAATAGATTTAAGATCATAACTAAAGAATTCGCAAAACTAAACTGAAATGACACATCTCAACTGAATTGTTCAAACTGAGAAGACATTAGTTAGAACTGATGTAGTCTAGCTGAACAAATCAGTTGACCAGTTTGGCTCCTGATCAGTTAGCCACGACATCAGCTGCATTTTGAAATAACTCAGCAGATAAATTGACAGTCTATACCAAAGCAAAACATATGAAACAAAACAGTCAGATACATCGTACCTCTGTCAGAATAAATTTTCCTACGTGGAATAGAAGACGATTCAGTGGATATTAACCATTAAATGCATTCAATGTGACCGTTGGAATCAAAGATTTATTATAGCTGATAAGTTCAGTGGAAGAAATGTTACGAGACGAAACAAAATACCAATAGAACAACTATCAATTATCTGCGATTTACTCTCAAGTTTATTCAGTTTAAAATTTGCACAATTTAGCTCTTACTTCATTGTTGTATTCGTAGCATTTAGGCTACTTACTAGAGCTATTCACTTATCAAACTGATAAGTATGAGTTTGGCATTGAATAGGTCTAACTGAAGTGGTTTATCACAAATCATTGTAATCAATTGAAGTCTTTTAGTGAAATCATATCATTGATATAGAAGGGGTGACGTATGAGCAGTTGATGGCTCTAAACATTCATAAAAAAAATTTGTGTTCATCATTCTATTCATTTTGTTTTCAATACATTATCCAAAATTATTCAATCTATCTTTCAATTTATTTCTGTACTAGAATCATTATTTAACTAATTGATATCGACACACAAAGTTCGTGAATCAGTTCATTAAAGAACTGATTTATATCCGAAAAAAATTACATAGGCCGAAGTGTTAGATCAACCCCCTTTTTTAACACATCATCATCCTTAAACGATCCTAACAAGTGGTCTCAGAGCGGTTAAAATTGTATTGAATATTCCATACGCTCAAACTGCTAACCATGTCTTAATTCAACAAGATCCCTATGTTATCTAGAGAGGAGTTTGATGATTGGAAAATTAGAATGCACGCTCATTTAGCTGCATAAGACGATGACATATGGTACGTTATGAAAGCAAACACAACTGTTGTTCTAACTGATGGATCACCTCATCATATCGAAAAACAATGCGATGAGTGGACCACAGAAGATAAAAAGAAAGGCAAACTTGGACAATGTTTCCAAGGTGATAAGTTGGTAAATCATTGAATGAATTCGATGAAAGATTCAGCTGCATCGTAAATGAACTGGATGCACTAGGAAAGGTGCGTTCAAACAAAGAAATTTCTCTAGAAGAGATGCTTGGTCTTCCCAAAGAATAGGATGTCAAAAATATGGTGATGGAAACTAAATTTCAGTGATTTGACAAACTAAACATCGAACTTATTGGAATAACTGATCAAAGGCAAACGAGCTTAACTGACTAAAATCTTACAACTGATAGTTGTCGTTAGCTGAAGATTAATGCGTACCAGCTATATCTTATCCATGTTGAACTGATCAGTTGAAGCAGAATCTAACTGACTGATCAGTTGAGAACTGATCAGTTGAAACAATCAGTTAGGAATTTTCCAGCAAAGTATCCGTCAGCTGATCTCTCAGTTGTACACGTCATCAGTTGAGAACGACAACCGACAAATAGTACAACAGACTGCAACTAGTAGTGGAACGCCGTATTTCAGAGATTGCAGTGTACGAATGTCAGAGAATATTGACGTGGCAATCAACGGATATAAAGATTCAAATGTTATTTAATATTACCATTGAGAGGGAAGCCTATAAATAGGTGAAGAAGGCAGCCGAGAAAAATATACGCGAACTACTATTCTATTCAAGCTTGTTGTTACTCTGCTAAAATCACAACTCCTATTCAGATATCAAGAGCTCACTCTTATCAAATTTATCAGAAGAAATGGAGGTTACATTTACGAGCTTGTTAGCACATCGAAATCTTTGATTAGGTTGATTCAGTTGTGTTATACTCAGTCACGCACTGTAATAGTTTTTGTGAACTAAGAGTTTCAGTTTGGCAGTGTTAAGTCCAAACTGAAGTGGGTCAGTACAACGTTTATATTCGATCAAAGTCTTTTAGTGATAATCCTATCTTCGTGATAGAAGGGGTGACGTAGGAGTTATTCTATTATCCGAACATACAGAAACAAATCGTGTGCATTTTATTTCAGTTACTATCAATTATTCTATCTTTCAGTCAGTTTACTTCCGCAACTGTTTTTCAGTTAAAATTATTGTTATCCACTGACGAGATACCGATTGTCAGTTTGTCACTAAACTGAACCCAATCTGTGAAAAGAATATTTAATCTGTGAGTATTTATTCAACCCCCCTTCTAAACACTTATCACCCACTAACCGATCCTTTCAATTGGTATCATAGCGGTTGTATCTTGTCTCAGAATATTTCTACTCAAACTGTTCATCATGTCTTCCTTCAACAAGATCCCAATGTTTTCCAGAAAAGACTTCGATGATTGAAAAATCAGGATGCAGGCTCACTTAGATGCATAAGACGATGATATGTGGTACGTCGTCACTGACGGACCAATGAAGATTCTGAAAGCCAACACAACAGTTGCAATCCTCGATGGGGCACCTCATAGAATTGAAAAGTCCAGAGATGAATGGACTGCTGAGGACAAAAGAAAGCAAATTTGGATAATGTGGCAAAGAGTATACTGTACAAAACGCTGGATAAAATAACTTTTAGCAAGATCAAAATGTGTAAGACAACTAAAGAAATTTGGGAAAAGCTGATCCATCTTTGTGAAGGAAATGAACAAACCAAAGAGAATAAACTTTCTGTTGCTGTTCTGAAGTTTGATAATATCAAGATGAGAACTGGAGAATCGAGTCAGCTGTATCATCAATGAACTAAATGCACTTGGAAAAGTGTATACCAACAAAGAAGTTGCATTAAAAGTGATCAGAGGTCTTCCCAAGGAGTGGGACGTTAAGACCATGGCAATGAGGGAGTCCAAGGAATTAAACAAGGTTGAGCTTCATGACCTATTTGCTGATTTGAAGGCATATGAGTTTGAGCTGCAAACTCGAGATGGAGAACCCTCTACTCCAGCAGCCACAACTGCCTTAGCTGCTGTAAGAACAGAACCAATGACGCTATGTCATTGTTCATTAACAAATATGGAAGATTTATGAGGAAAAATCAAGGGAACTTCCAGAAGCATTATCAGAGAAACAATTCTAAAGAGGAATCAAACGCTTGCTACAACTGTGGCAAACCCGGTCACTTAATTGCTGACTGTCCCAAACCTAAGAAGGACAGTCAAGGCTTGACTGAAAAAAAGAAGAAGTCATATGAGCACAAGAGGAGACCCAAGGATGATAAGAAGCCTTTCAGGAAGAAGCATGAGGTGCTCTTAGCTGAAGAGAGTAAATCAAAATGGGCAGAAACTGACAGCAAAGAGTCAGAGCCAGAAACCTCATGCAGTTCCAGTGATGGTAAAGAGAAAGTCAAGTGTCAAATGGCTGGTGATACAGAAGTGGAGTCAAGCAGTCAACAAGTATTTGACTTTAGCTCAACTGATTTCACTAGAAAATAACTCATTTCAACTCTTCATGACATGGTTAGTGAGTACTACAAGCTTGCCTTATCTTTTGAAAAGGCCAGAGAAAAGCAAACTGATCCCATAGGCAATAAAACTAAAACTGATGAATCAGTTGATGTGTTGAGTCTAAAAGGGGATATTGCTGAGCTCAATGCTGAAAGAAGCATGAATCAATCAATGATTCAGAAGTTGATGCTCGAAAATTCAAAGCAAACCGAGCTTATTCAGGCTTGGAAAAAATCATTTGTTGCATTAACTGATATACAGAACTCACAGAAATCAGTTACTGATAAAATTGGTTTAGGGTTCAGTAACCAAAATGAAATGTCTTCCAAAGAAACTCGACCAAAACTGAATATGGAAAAAGGGAAATACATTTACTTTGTCAAATCAGTTGTGGTACAAGAACAAACTGAGCCTAGTAAACTTGTTGAACAGCCTACTGAAAGTACGAACAAGGCTAGAAAATATGGTATTGGTTATAGCCCAAAAGTTTTAACTGACTCACGCAGTCAGTCGTCAAAAAGATTCAGCATATGTTCTATAGAGAGGAGTTTGATGATTGGAAAATCAGAATGCACGCTCATTTAGCTGCATAGGACGATGACATGTGGTACGTTATGAAAGCAAACACAATTGTTGTTCAAACTGATGGATTACCTCATCATATCGAAAAACCATGCGATGAGTGGACCACAGAAGATAAAAAGAAAGGCAAACTTGGACAATGTTGCCAAGGTGATAAGTTGGTAAATCATTGAATGAATTCGATGAAAGATTGAGTTGCATCATAAATGAACTGGATGTACTAGGAAAGGTGCGTTCAAACAAATAAATTTCTCTAAAAGAGATGGTTGGTCTTCCAAAAGAATAGGATGTCAAAACTATGGTGTTGGAAAATAAATTTCAGTGATTTGACAAACTAAACATCGAACTTATTGGAATAACTGATCAAAGGCAAACGAGCTTAACTGACTAAAATCTTACAACTGATAGTTGTCATTAACTGAAGAATAATGCGTACCAGCTAAATCTTATCCAAGTTGAACTGATCAGTTGAAGCAGAATCTAACTGACTGATCAGTTGAGAACTGATCAGTTGAAACAATCAGTTAGGAATTTTCCAGCAAAGTATCCGTCAGCTGATCTCTCAGTTGTACACGTCATCAGTTGAGAACGACAACCGACAAATAGTACAACAGACTGCAACTAGTAGTGGAACGCCGTATTTCAGAGATTGCAGTGTACGAATGTCAGAGAATATTGACGTGGCAATCAACGGATATAAAGATTCAAATGTTATTTAATATTACCAGTTGAGAGGGAAGCCTATAAATAGGTGAAGAAGGCAGCCGAGAAAAATATACGCTAACTACTATTCTATTCAAGCTTGTTGTTACTCTGCTAAAATCACAACTCCTATTCAGATATCAAGAGCTCACTCTTATCAAATTTATCAGAAGAAATGAAGGTTACATTTACGAGCTTGTTAGCACATCGAAATCTTTGATTAGGTTGATTCAGTTGTGTTATACTCAGTCACGCACTGTAATAGTTTTTGTGAACTAAGAGTTTCAGTTTGGCAGTGTTAAGTCCAAACTGAAGTGGGTCAGTACAACGTTTATATTCGATCAAAGTCTTTTAGTGATAATCCTATCTTCGTGATAGAAGGGGTGACGTAGGAGTTATTCTATTATCCGAACATACAGAAACAAATCGTGTGCATTTTATTTCAGTTACTATCAGTTATTCTATCTTTCAGTCAGTTTACTTCCGCAACTGTTTTTCAGTTAAAATTATTGTTATCCACTGACGAGATACCGATTGTCAGTTTGTCACTAAACTGAACCCAATCTGTGAAAAGAATATTTAATCTGTGAGTATTTATTCAACCCCCCTTCTAAACACTTATCACCCACTAACCGATCCTTTCAAGTGGTATCAGAGCGGTTGTATCTTGTCTCAGAATATTTCTACTCAAACTGTTCATCATGTCTTCCTTTAACAAGATCCTAATGTTTTCCAGAAAAGACTTCGATGATTGAAAAATCAGGATGCAGGCTCACTTAGATGCATAATACGATGATATGTGGTACGTCATCACTGACGGACCAATGAAGATTCTGAAAGCCAACACAATAGTTGCAATCCTCGATGGGGCACCTCATAGAATTGAAAAGCCCAGAGATGAATGGACTGCTGAGGACAAAAGAAAAGCAAATTTGGATAATGTGGCAAAGGATATACTGTACAAAACGCTGGATAAAATAACTTTTAGCAAGATCAAAATGTGTAAGACAACTAAAAAAATTTGGGAAAAGCGGATCCATCTTTGTGAAGGAAATGAACAAACCAAAGAGAATAAACTTTCTGTTGATGTTCAAAAATTTGATAATATCAAGATGAGAACTGGAGAATCGATGCATGAGTATGATGAAAGAGTCAGCTGTATCATCAATGAACTAAATGCACTTGGAAAAGTGTATACCAACAAAGAACTTGCATTAAAAATGATCAGAGGTCTTTTTTAAGGAGTGGGACTGTTAAGACCATGACAATGAGGGAGTCCAAGGATTTAAACAAGGTTGAGCTTCATGACCTATTTGCTGATCTGAAGGCATATGAGTTTGAGCTGCAAACTCGAGAAGGAGAACCCTCTACTCCAGCAGCCACAACTGCCTTAGCTGCTGTAAGAACAGAACCAACTGGTTCAGTAGAGAAGGTTGCTGATCAACTGAGCAATGACGCTATGTCATTGTTCATCAACAAATTTGGAAGATGTATGAGGAAAAATCAAGGGAACTTCCAGAAGCATTATCAGAGAAACAATTCTAAAGAGGAATCAAATGCTTGCTACAACTGTGGCAAACCCGGTCACTTCATTGCTGACTGTCCCAAACCTAAGAAGGACAGTCAAGGCTCGACTAAAAAATGGAAGAAGTCATATGAGCACAAGAGGAGATCCAAGGATGATAAGAAATCTTTCAGGAAGAAGCATGAGGCTAGAATGAGGTGCTCTTAGCTGAAGAGAGTAAATCAAAATGGGCAGAAACTTACAGCGAAGAGTCAGAGCTAGAAACCTCATGCAGTTCCAGTGATGGTAAAGAGGAAGTGAAGTGTCTAATGGCTGGTGATACAGAAGTGGAGTAAAGAAGTCTACAGGTTTTTGACTTTATCTCAACTGATTTCACTAGAGAAGAACTCATTTCAACTCTTCATGACATTGTTAGTGAGTACCACAAGCTTGTCCTTATCTTTTGAAAAGACCAGAGAAAAGCAAACTGATCCCACAGACAATAAAACTAAAACTGATTAATCAATTGATGTGTTGAGTCTAAAAGGGGAGATTGCTGAGCTCAATGCTGAAAGAAGCAGGAATCAATCAATGATTCAGAAGTTGATGCTTGAACATTCGAAGCAAACTGAGCTTATTCATGCTTGGAACAAATCATCTGTTGCATTAGATGATATACAGAACTCACAGAAATCAGTTACTGATAAAACTGGTTTAGGGTTCAGTAATCAAAATGAAATGTCTTCCAATGATACTCGACCAAAACTGAATATGGATAAAGGGAAATACATTTACTTTATCAAATCAGTTGTGGTACAAGAACAAACTGAGCCAAGTAAACTGGTTGAACAGCCTACTGAAAGTACGAACAAGGCTAGAAGATATGGTATTGGTTATAGCCCAAAAGTTTTAACTGACTCACGCAGTCAGTCGTCAAAAAGATTCAGCAGGAATTATTCAAATGGCTACTCCAATTACTATAACAACAAGCCAGTTTAGAAAAGATATCGGCTGAACAATCAGTTGAACTAAGCTAAATCACATGTTGTCTCATCTGCACACTACCCAACAAGCACACACAAATCGATAAAGACCATCTAGAATACATCAACTGGACAGTCAGTTAGACTGATCCAAGTCTGGATTCCTTAAGCACTAATCAATTTTGGACCCAAATAGAAAAGGGTACCAAAATTATATCTTGTGTGTGATTGTAGGTAATAGGTACAAGCAAGAAATCAATCTGGTACTTGGATAGTGGATGCTCACGACACATGATGCAAACTTGTTATCTCAACTGATCAAGTACACTGGATCAAACATCAGTTTCTGAGATAATTCCCAAGGTAAAACTCTGGGTAAGGGTAAGCTTATCCATGATAACTTTATCATTAATGATATTTTATTAGTTGAGAATCTCAAGTATAATCTGATTAGCATTAGTCAGTTATGCGATAATGGATTCTCAGTTCAGTTTGACAAACATTCTTGTTCAGTCAGAGATGCAACTGATGAGGTCATACTAACTAGCAAACGGTGTGGAAACACTTACAAAGTCAGTTAGAATGATCAAGCTTATGCACATTATGTTTTATTTCTTCAAAATCTTCTAAAAACTCGTTGTGGCATAATAGATTAAACCTATGGAACATTAAATCTATTGCATATCTGAGTAATCACGATCTTGTCAGTGGTTTGCCCAAAATGGATTTTACCAAAGATAAAATTTGCTCAGCATGTCAGTTTGGTAAACAAGTTAAATCTTCTTTTAAAAACAAGGGTCGTAAATCTTCTTCCCGATGCATTAGAGTTGTTATATATAGATCTATTTGGTCCAATACTAGTCATGAGCTTAGGGGGAATGAAATACACCTTGGTGGTTGTGGATGTTTTCAAGATTTACTTGGGTTATTTTTCTCAAATCCAAAGACCAAACTGCTGCACAGCTGATCAAGCTTTTCAAAAGACTATTAAACGAGAAATCAGTTGGAATTGATAGAATCGGATCTGATTGAGGAACTGAATTCATCAATCAAATTATTTTCAATTTTTTAGAAAATGCTAGAATTAAGCATGAGCTCTTAGCAGCTAAAACTCCTCAGCAAAATGGTGTAACTGAGAGGAGAAATTGGACCCTTAAAGAAGCTGCTAGAACAATGCTTGTTGATTCTGGTATTTCTCACAGGTTTTGGGCAGAGGCAGTAAACACTGCGTGTTATACTCAGAACAAATCGATGATTAATAAAAATCATTTGAAAACACCTTATGAGATCTTGCATGGACGAAAAGGTGTGGTTTCTTACTTCAAAATATTCGGCTGCAGATGTTTAATTCTTGACAATGGCAAAAATCATTTAAAAGCCTTTGATGCTAAATCTGCAGAGGGAATATTTCTGGGATACTTCTTCAGTTAGCAAATCTTATAGAGTCTTTAACAAGAGCACACTAAATGTTGAAGAGTCTATACATGTTTTTGATGAAGCTGTATTAACTGATAAGCCAACTGATCCAGTTGAGCTAGTTGATCGATTTACAGATATCAGTTTGGAAGATGATAATGAAGAAGAGAATCATATCAATCGAGATAATCTTCAAACACCTGAACCAGATGTGTTAGATCAACCAGTTGAACAGGAAGTAATTCCTGAAAATCAGTTGGAAGAGCAAAGAAATGATATTCAGTTACCAACTGAAACAGCTCCAACTGAAACTGAAAAAATTCGGTTTCCTACTTAAGTAATTGCTGATACAGAAGCAACAAACGCTGAACTCGGATGGAAGAAATCACATCCTCCAGAATTATTGATAGGTAATCCATCTGACCCGGTAAGAACAAGGAATCAAATGCTCAATTTATTTATTCATTCAGCTTTTGTATCGCAATTGGAACCGAAGAAAACTGATAAATTTCTTGTTGATCCAAACTTGACAAATGCAATGCAAGAGGAGCCTAAATCAGTTTACCCATAACAATATCTGGAACCTAGTTCCAAAAGCAGTTTCTAAAACTGTTATAGTTACAAAATGGGTGTACAAGAATAAACTGAATGAAGATGGTTCAGTTGTGCGCAACAAGGCGAGACTGGTAGTACAAGGATATAGGCAAGAAGAAGGAATTGACTATGATGAAACATATGCACCAGTTGTCATGCCCCGTGTCCGAAGCATCTGTGACATCCGGCATTGTTTAAAAATTACTTGAAAACAATTAAGCCTCGTATCGAAATGCCAAAAACCAGTCTTTTTCATAAATAAAACATTGTCTTTACATCGACCATAGAATAAAAATACATCAGAGTTGCGAAATGCGGAAAACCTAAACAAAAGGGATTGATTCCTGCTCTTGATCATCAATCACCAACCCCAGAAAGCTTCCTGCTCCTCCTCATTTATTTGTTCTTCATTTTTATCTGAAATGGTAAGGGGGTGAGTGTTTTTGGGAAAACACTCAGCAAGTGTGGGTCGATCGATTCCAAAGATACATATAGAACTTAATTCTTTAAAACAGTTCTTTAACAATCTTTCAAATCTTATTACCTTTAACTTATCATATCGAAATGGACAAGTATGAGACAGATAATTCAGAACGAATCAGATTTTCAAAACGGTTCAGAAACAGATCAGATTTATACCAAAAGGACCATTGTTACTCATCTCATTTCCATGGTCAAATTGTCCTCAATATGTTACTCCTCTAAGGGGTGAGGTCAAAACTCGGTTTTATACCCACCGGTGGGGGCCTAGACAGAAATGATTTTATACCCACCATTGGGGGCCAATCAGAAATGGTTTTATACCCAGCATTGGAGGCCACACAGAATCACAATTCTCGTCCCATTTCAAATAGAATCGTAACAGTGTAACAAAGATCTCAGAAGTAACAGACATAACTTTTCAGATTTTCAGATTTCAGAGATTTCATACGGACATAGCGGAATTAACGAATTTCGAAACATAGAAGAGAACACATAATCAATCGAAATTTTAAACAGAACAGATAGCAAATTTTCGAAAATGAAGACACACATACATGCATGTCATGAT
The DNA here is from genome assembly GCF_022965805.1 of Primulina eburnea. Classification (NCBI taxonomy): domain Eukaryota; kingdom Viridiplantae; phylum Streptophyta; class Magnoliopsida; order Lamiales; family Gesneriaceae; genus Primulina; species Primulina eburnea. The sequence goes on from NC_133118.1 coordinate 23,978,852, forward strand.
ATACATATTCAAGTTTAAAAATACAAACGAATATATATCAAAAGCCCACTTACCGATTTCTTGTACGAAGCTTTCTCTTGAAATTTCGGCAGCACTTCGGCGCAACTCTAACGAACACTGTCTTTGATCGGGCAGCACTTCGGCAGAAGGTTTCCGTACTAGACTGCACGAAAATATTCCCTCCTTCTTCCTTGACTTCGGCCGAGACTTGAGGGGTGAGGAGAGGGCCGAAAATTTGGGAGAGTTTTTGAGGGATTTTTGAAGTGCATTCTTGTATGTGACTTTATGTGGTATTTATAGAAAATTCTTGCCCCTTCAACTTGCCTTGGTCGACCACTTGGAGCACAAGAAATGCCATAATGGTGTGATTAATTGCAGACTCAAAATTCCATGTGTTCTCCAAGTTCAAGACTAGTTATAATGGTGGGTTCAAAAGTTCATGCATCCTTAAATGCCACCTTTATTTTCTAAAGGTCATTTCCTGTATCATCAATATGTCCTAGCTCTTAGCTCCTCCCGCAACTCCTTCATGGGTTAACGCGAAGGTCATTTCTTGCACATTTAATTTGTCCGAACTCTTGGCTCAACTTATAGCTCCCTTTTTGATTTTGTTAGGACAAACATGGTTGAGCTGCTTCGAGCTGACAGATCGTGTCCTTGAGCTGGGGTTTTACTCCTTCCATGACAATTCTCCGATGGATGAGGTTATTTGCAGCTCGGCCTTCTGTTGAGCAAATCCCCGAGCTTTGAAGTTACCTCCACAAGTTACTAGCTGAAAATCTAAGTTCATAATTAAGTTTATAATTAGAATGAAAGTACTCTGATATTAGATTAAGCTAAGTTCTAAGCTCGTGTATTTCTTACCTTATTTACTTGAGATCGTAAAATCTCGGGTTCTCACATCCCTCCCTCCTTATTAAAAGTTTCGTCCCCGAAACTTGCATTAGCTTGATCATTCAAATAGGTGAGGTTATTGTGACCGCATCTTCTCCTCGAGTTCCCAAGTTGCCTCTCTTTCAGTATGATTTGACCACTATACCTTGACATAAGGTATTGTCCTATGCCTCAATACTTGGTCTTTTGTGTCCACTATTCGAATAGGGACTTCTTCGTATTTGAGTTCTTCGTTGAGGTTTCCTTCAATCATCAGTGGTGCAACTTTGAGTACATGACTCGGGTCTGGGACATACTTCCTCAGTTGTGAGATGTGGAAAACGTTATGTATTCTGGCCATGTCCGGCGGTAACGCTAATTGGTAGGCTAAGGTTCCTACCTTTTCCAGTATCTCGAACGGTCCCACATATCTCGGATTCAACTTTCCGGATTTACTGAATCGAACTACTCTTTTCATAGGGGAGACCTTGACGTAAGCTTTCTCACCAATTTCCAACTGTAAGGGTCTTCTATTCAGGTCGGCCCAGCTCTTTCGCCTATCCTGGGCTGTCTTGAGTCTTTCATTGATTATTACTACTTTATCAACGGTTAGCTGAATGAGTTCTAGTCCGGTAACAGCTTTTTCTCCGACCTCGTCCCAATATAGGGGCGACCTACACTTTCTTCAATACAAAGCCTCATACGGAGCCATCTCAATTCTAATATGATAGCTGTTGTTATAAGTGAATTCGATCAGGGGTAACTGTTCACTCTAATTTCCAGAAAAGTCCAGTGCACATGCCCTCAACATATCTTCGAGTGTTTGAATTGCCCTTTCGGTTTGGCCATCAGTCTGGGGATGATAGGCCGTGCTGAGAGTAACCTTGGTTCCCATTGCCTTCTGGAAACTTTTCCAAAATCTTGATACAAATCTTGGATCTCTGTCAGACATAATACTCGCTGGAACTCCATGTAGCCTCACTATGTTGTCCATATACAAAGTGGCTAATTTATCCAAATTATAATTCATCCTAACTGGCAAGAAATGGGCAGACTTGGTCAATCTGTCAATGATCATCCAGATCCCATCGTGACCCTGCCTTGATCGTGGTAGTCCTACTACGAAATCCATGGAGATGTTGTCCCACTTCCACTCTGGTATTTCCAATGGTTGTAAAAGTCCTTCAGGCCTTTGATGTTCCGCCTTGCCTTGTTGACAGACCAAACACTTTGCAACAAAGGCAGCTACATCTTTCTTCATACCGTTCCACCAGTAATTATTTTTTAAGTCTCTGTACATTTTGGTACTCCCTTGATGTACTGAAAATCTCGATTTATGTGCCTCGGCCATTACTTCTTCTCAAATTCCATCGACGTTTGGCACATACAATCGTCCTTTCATCCAGAGTATTCCATTTTCATCAATTTGAAATTTTGGAACTTTTCCTTCTTGGATTTGTTCTTGAATTTTAAGGATGGAGGTGTCTTGACTCTGCTTCAACTTGATGGTCTCTCGGAGGTTTGGTTGAACTGATAGGGAATTTAAGTTCACCTTCCCAGGGTTCCTTCGACTCAATGCATCTGCCACCTTATTTGCCTTACCCGGATGGTAATTGATTGATAGGTCATAGTCCTTGAGAAGTTCCATCCATCTTCTTTGTCTCATGTTTAATTCCTTTTGAGTGAAAATGTACTTGAGGCTCTGGTGATCAGTAGAAACTTCGCATTTTACTCCATAAAGGTAGTGCCTCGAGATTTTAAGCGCAAATACTACTGCGGCTAACTCCAAGTTATGAGTGGGGTAATTCTGCTCATATGGTTTCAATTGCCGTGAGGCATAATCGATTACCTGACCCTCTTGCATAAGCACACACCCCAATCCTTCCTTTTATGTGTCACTGTATACAGTGAAATTCTTACCATCCTCGGGAAGAATGAGTACTGGTGTGGATGCTTTCAGGATTTCGAAACTCTTTTCACAAGCTTCATTCCAAATGAATTTCGAATTTTTCTGAGTAAGTTATGTGAGTGGAATGGTTATTGAAGAAAATCCTTCCACAAATTTTCTATAGTAGCCTGCTAATCCCAGAAAACTTCTTACTTCAGTCACTTTCTTTGGTTGTGGCCAATCCTTGATTGCCTCTACCTTCTTAGGATCTACTGACACTCCTAATTCAAATATTATATGCCCTAAGAACGCCACACTTTTTAACCAAAATTCACATTTCTTGAATTTGGCGTATAGTTCCTTTTCTCGAAGTGTCTGCAAAGTGAGACGTAGATGCTCTTTGTGTTCTTCTTCACTTGGTGAGTACACAAGGATATCATCTATGAAGACAACTACAAACTTATCGATATATGGTTTGAATACCCGATTCATAAGGTCCATGAATGCTGCAGGAGCATTTGTTAGACCAAAAGTCATTACCGTGAATTCGTAATGTCCATATCTTGTCCTAAAAGCAGTTTTAGGGATGTCTCCAGTTTTGACCTTCAGTTAGTGATAGCTAGATCTTAGATCGAGTTTTGAGAAAACTTTGGCTCCTTTTAACTGATCAAAAAGATCGTCAATTCTCGGGAGTGGATACTTATTCTTTATGGTTATCTTGTTTAATTCCCGGTAATCAATACATAGCCTCATGATTACGTCTTTTTTCTTTACAAAAATCACCGGGGCTCCCCACAAGGATGCACTGGGGCGAATCTGCTTCTTATTCAGTAATTCCTGAAGTTGCTCCTTTAATTCCTTTAATTCAGCTGGATCCATTCGGTATGGTGCCTTTGAGATTGGTGCAGCACCAGGAATCAAATTGATTTCAAATTCTACTTCCTTATCGGGTATATCACTCGGTAATTCTTCGAGAAAAACATCTGGAAATTCTTGAACAATTGGAATATCTTCCAACTTTGGGATTTCTTCCTCTTTGACTTCATTGATTACAGCTAGATAAATCTCTTCACCTCCTTTTATGGCCTTCCAGACTTGTGAGGCAGATAGTAAAGCTTTTCGTTCTTTGGATTTCCCGTGATACACGACTTCCCCTTTTGTCGGAGTTTGAAGTCTAATATCTTTCTTTTGACAGTCTACTATGGCATGGTTTTTAGCTAACTATTCCATTCCAAGGATGATGTCAAACTCAACAATATTGAGTTGAATTAATTCCACTTCAAAATTTTGATTGCTGATACAAATTTTACAGTTTCGATGCACTTTGTGTGTTTCAATTGTCTTGCTGGCAGGTGTTGCTACTCTTAACGGTTCACTAAGAATATCATGATCAGGTTTAAGCTTCTTAGCAAATCTTCTAGACACAAATGAATGCGTAGCACCACAATCAAATAAGGTATAAGCAGGCATTTCATTGAGTAAGATAGTACATGCCACCACTTCTTTGGTATCATCCGCTTCCTCTTGGGTGATTGCATATACCCGTGCATTGGTCTTGTTTTCATTTTTCTTGTTGGGTCTCACCCCTTTGTCCTTGTTGTTTGGACAATCTTTTATCCTATGACCCACTTTTCCACACTTGGAACACGCACCTATCTTCCGATAGCATTCTCCGGTATGATACTGTTTACAGTTGTCGCACCACTTCCCTTCCCTATTGCCAGTACTGTTAAAATTTCCTCTTGGAGGCCCACTCGAATAATTTGGTTTCCTAAACTTGGGACCATTCTGAGTAAATTGACTGCTCATCGGTCTTTTGTTCTTGTTTTCTTCCTCAGGACGCTTGATATCAGTTTCTGCGCTCATTGCCGCGCCCATCAAATCTGAAAATTTGTTTGGCTTGAACACTGCCAATGCTGACTGAATTCGACTGCTGAGTCCCTTCTTGAAACGATGCATTTTTAACGTTTCATCCGACATGATTGTTTGGACATAGGTTCCCATATCGTTGAATCGAGAAGTGTATTCCATTACTGACATGTCCGGAGCCTGTTTGAAATTTTCAAATTCACTTAACTTCTGTAGTCGAAATTCAGCGGGATAGTGTTGTCTCAAAAATTCTCTCTTAAAACCCTGCCATGTGATCTCTTCCACTTCTGCCAAAAATGGCGACACAGTTTTCCATCATTTCCTAGCTCGCTCTTCCAAAAACAGTGTTACAACCTCCACTCTCAGTTCTTCAGGTATTTCCAGTAAATGTAGTTGTGTTTCGACGTTCTTGAGCCAGTTGTGGCTGACTTCTGGGTCTGGGTTCCCATCGAAAGTTGGAACTCGATTCCTTCTGAGAGATCCGTAATGATACTTAATCCCACGCGGTTGCGGTTCAGGTGGTGGTTGGATGGCGTTAGCCAATGGGTTCACGAATCCTTGTAACGTTGCAGCTACGATAGTAGCTATTGCCATCATATCTTCATGACTGAGATTTACTCTTGGTGGTGGTGGTGGTGGTGGATTTTCATTTTGGTTGGCACCACGAGGGTTACGGTTGTTTCGGGGTGGTCTGCCTGCCATTTCCTATAAACATATATTTTATTAATTCGTTTGCCACAATATTTTATCAAAGGACTAATTTCAGTAAATTGTAAAAAAATTTCATACAACAAAATATTTTCCAAAACAAATGATTAATCAAATATTTCTAGATACAATCGAAGCCTATTCTAGAACTCTCTCTCCCTACTCATCTATAACTTCTCCGTCTCCTACAGCCTCGTTATCTTCTTCTTCCATCGGGTTTTCTTCTAGTTGTTCTATGAGTTCTTCCAAACTGACCATCTCATTTTGTAGGTGCTCAATATAATTCTGCAGTTGTGTGTTGTGGTGATCGAGGTTGTTTACTTGGTCTTGCAGCTCTTGTATTGTTGATTGGCTTATTTTCTCATCGATTTCTTGCTCTTCAATCCGCTCCTGAAGACGGCATTGGGTTTTGAGAAGACTATCATCCCGGATTTGAAGCGTAAAAATCCTATCTTGCGCTTTCTTCAACTCTTGCTTGATGGTCTCGTGCTGACGCTCTGACTCTAGATGATAAGCAGCGTATCGTCTAACGTCTTCGCGTAGTTTCTTTTCTTCCACTCGGGCCTCACGAAGATCCTCCATCATGCATACGTTATTCCCATCCAACTGATAGTTATCTCTCTCAAGTTTATCATTCTTTCTTTCAGTGTTTTAATTTCTGACTCCTTTTCCTGAAGTTCATTTATAATGCTTTGAAAGTCCATGTTGGTTTCCTATAAGATAAGATACTTATCAATTTTTTTTTAAATATGCAATAATAGAAAGATAATATAAAGTTCCAAAATAATTTGGTACACATAATATTCTCTCAGTCACAAGTTTACTGCAATCAAGATATTTTATTATAATGCTAATCTAATCGAACATCTTTCCGTCGTCACTGTCACTGGTGCTGTCATCTCCGGCCACCTCCATCGGTGCTACTTCCTCTTCCTCCATGTTCTCTATCACCAAATGTAGGTAGTTGTTCTGCTCTTGAAGTCTCTCCATGGTGCCGTGGAGCTTAGATATGTACCGTTCTTGTTTGGCGTTCAACTGTTCATGATGCTGACCAGCCCTAGCAGCATGTCCTCTTTCTGTTTCTACCCTCTCAAGCAACTCTCTGTTCAGTGAAGCCAGACGCTCAATGCGAGCTGAGTCGGTAGGTATATGAAGGAGTTGGCTCTCAGCCAAGTCCAAATGGTGAGTAAGTCGCTTCACATCGGTCTCCAATATATGCCTAATCTCCTTAAGTTCCTGTTTTTCCAGTTTCTCTCTAGCAAGTTGCGCCTTCAAAGTTGCAATCTCCCTAGCTTGATTATCTACGGTAACCTGACGCATACGAAGAGCAGCCTGAGTGCGATTACGTGGAGCAGCCATTTCCTAGGATAAAAATGGAAGTAAAGCGTCAGAATCGTATAAAGGATAGAACGGCGCAAATAGTAGAAACATAGTTGTTGTGGAAAATTTCAGAGTTTGTGGAATGATCGAAGGGATATATTTTTGAAGTCTATTCAAAACTTAGGAAACAGATGAAAGTTAGACTTCAAGAACGGATGAAAGTTGGACTCAAATTGGGATACACTAGGCTTTTGCCAAAATTTGACTTCGTCAAATTTGTTCTATCAAAATCCCAGCAAGATTATGAACCTGGCGGCTCTGATACCACTTAAATGTCACGCCCCGTGTCCGAAGCCTCTCTGACATCCGGAATTGTTTAAAAATTACTTGAAAACAATTAAGCCTCGTATAGAAATGCCAAAAACAAGTCATTTTCATAAATAAAACATTGTCTTTACATTGACAATAGAATAAAATTACATCAGAGTTGCGAAATGCAGGAAAACCTAAACAAAAGGGATAACTTGATTCCTGCTCTTGATCATCGATCACTAACCCCAGAAAGCTTCCTGCTCCTCCTCATTTATTTGTTATTCATTTTTATCTGAAATTGTAAGGGGGTGAGTGTTTTTGGGGAAACACTCAGCAAGTGGGGGTCGATCGATTCCAAAGATACATATAGTGAAGGGGATCGGTTACGGTGGCCGGAAACGCAACGGAAGCACAAAAATTTTCAATTTTAGCATATAAATTTCGGCCACCTTGAGTTTGTGTAGGAAATACAATAAAACACCAAAATGACATTCATAGTGTGTTTAGAAATAGTTACATATCAAACTCTTAAGGTTGATGATGGCTCCAACCAAGTTGTAAACAACTTGGCTCTTGAATGGAATGAAGATCTACAAGCTTCCTTGGACTCCTTTCTTTCCTTCAAATTAGGCCCACCACTTGCAAACTAGAACCCCTCTTATTTTGCACTAGAAAAATAAAAGGATTTTTCAAGGAGAAGTATTTTTCTTCCTCAACACTTGAAGAGAAAAATTGAGAGAAAAACTTGGTAGAATAATGCTCAAAGTTTCGGCCATCACATGCTTCAATGGGGGAAGGGAGACTAGCCTTGGTAGTGTAAAAAGTTGTGGTGCATTCCAATTCCATGTCTTGGATGTTGCAAAAGTTGTCTCCCTAACCTTTCATCTCCCATGCATGCATATCTAATTTGATTTTTAACAAGTAAAAATCCATGGACTAAATTTAATTATCTCAAACATATTTGAGACTAATTAAATATTACTTGAATTTACTCAAGTCCACTAGTTAAATAATTTATTTAAATTGAGCTCTACAAGACTCAATTTGATTTAATCAATTCAACACTTGAATTAATTTAATTATTTGGACTCTACTAGGTCCACTAGTGTTTAATTAATTCAACACTTGAATTAATTTAATTTAGTCCATAATAATGTTTATGAAAATTACAATTTTCAAATACATTATTTATTTGGCCAACTTTTAATTTAAGAACACATTCATAAATTAAAATTACATTTCTCTCATAGAAGTCATACTTCTATTTTTCCTTACGCTTATAAACTCATTTATAAGCCGTTCAACACATTGAACTATTTTACTTTTCAACGAGATCTAGAAAGCTAGTACTTGTGTGGCCCTCAATGGTTCATTGATACAACTAGCCTGTGGGTTCACATCTCCATGTGATTCGGACTAAACATGTCCTTATATGAGCATACCCCAATTGCTCCATCTTACTTATCAACTCCTTGATAACAAGAACGTCAGAACTTAAGTCTGATAGTACCCAACCAATCATGTTAAACGCCTAGCAGCATCGCTTACATGATTCCCTAGGTATCAAATGATTAGTGCCTGCAAGAACCATTCAATTATGGTTAGCGTACAGTACGGTCCCTTCAACTCATATATCCCGACCGATTCGACAACCATTGGTTTATCGAGAGTTGTCAATGAATCGATACTATGTGTCATGTCGTAGTTGCATCGATGGTGTAATCTATGAAACTCCTTTCATAATTACCACCATACTCTGATCAGAGATTTCACACTACATATACATGAAAACTCATAGGATATCCATACCCGAAGGTAAGCGGTGAATCCCCGACTACAATGCATCGACTCCTATATGTTTCGACAGAACACCCAACCTTGCCACCTGATGACCCCATGAGAGTCGGTAAACAAGTCAAAGTGTAATTCTAGCACATAGAGTCTCAATGTTGTCCCGGGTCATAAGGACTAATGGTGTACAACCATAAACCAGGACTTTTCCACTCGATAAGTGAGAACCACTTGAAAGTCCTTTTATGGAGGGTTATTCAGTGCACTCTCTACAAGGAGCACCTATCTGCATGTTCGGACATCACAATGTCCCCTACCAATGAAACATGGTACTCACATCGCAGATACTAGTCTCTAACTCGAGCGGCCTATATCCTTCTTAATGGCGGCTGAATCGACTAGGAACCGTTTAGAATATACAGTATTGCAAATACGAGTTTCATGATACTCATCATATGAGCATCTCATATTCTTTCTACTATTTGTATATTCAAGGGCTTTATCTATGCAACTAGCATGGGTATACAGATAAAGAAGTGCCAAAACGATAATGTTCAAATATTATTAAAATAAAGACTGTTTATACATAGAGTTTAATCATGAACCCTCGGCCAACACTTGGCTCGACGGGCACCTACTCTAACATATAGAACTTAATTCTTTAAAACAGTTCTTTAACAATCTTTCAAATCTTATTACCTTTAACTTATCATTTCGAAATGGACAAGTGTGAGACAGATAATTCAGAACGAATCAGATTTTCAGGACGGTTCAGAAACAAATCAGATTTATACCAAACGGAACACTGTTACTCATCTCATTTCCATGGTCAAATTGTCCCCAATATGTTACTCCTCTAAGGGGTGAGGCCAGAACTCGGTTTTATACCCACTGGTGGGGGTCAGACAGAAATGGTTTTAATTACCCACCATTGGGGGCCAAACAGAAATGGTTTTATACCCACCATTGGGGGCCAGACAGAATCACAATTCTCGTCCCATTTCAAATAGAATCGTAACAGTGTAACAAAGATCTCAGAAGTAACAGACAGCCTTTCAGATTTTCAGATTTCAGATTTTTCATACGGACACAACGGAATTAACGAATTTCGAAACATAGAAGAGAACACATAATCAATCAAAATTTTAAACAGAACAGATAGCAAATTTTCGAAAATGAAGACACACATACATGCATGTCATGATATACATATTCAAGTTTAAAAATACAAACGAATATATATCAAAAGCCCACTTACCGATTTCTTGTACGAAGCTTTCTCTTGAAATTTCGGCAGCACTTCGGCGCAACTCTAAAGAACACCGTCTTTGATCGGGCAGCACTTCGGCAGAAGGTTTCCGTACTAGACTGCACGAAAATATTCCCTCCTTCTTCCTTGACTTCGGCCGAGACTTGAGGGGTGAAGAGAGGGCCGAAAATTTGGGAGAGTTTTTGAGGGATTTTAGAAGTGCATTCTTGTATGTGACTTTATGTGGTATTTATAGAAAATTCTTGCCCCTTCACCTTGCCTTGGTCGACCACTTGGAGCACAATAAATGCCATAATGGTGTGATTAATTTTAGACCCAAAATTCCATGTGTTCTCCAAGTTCAAGACTAGTTATAATGGTGGGTTCAAAAGTTCATGCATCCTTAAATGCCACCTTGATTTTCTACAGGTCATTTCCTACATCATCAATATGTCCTAGCTCTTAGCTCCTCCCGCAGCTCCTTCATGGGTTAACGTGAAGGTCATTTCTTGCACATTTAATATGTCCGAACTCTTGGCTCAACTTATAGCACCCTTTTTTGTTTTGTTAGGACAAACTTGGTTGAGCTGCTTCGAGCTGACAGATCGTGTCCTTGAGCTGGGGTTTTACTCCTTCCGTGACAATTCTCCGATAGATACGATTATTTGCAGCTCGGCCTTTTGTTGAGCTAATCATCGAGTTTTGAAGTTACTTCCACGAGTTACTAGCTGAAAATTTAAGTTCATAATTAAGTTTATAATTAGAATGAAAGTATTCTGATCTTAGATTAAGCTAAGTTTTAAGCTCGTGTATTTCTTACCTTATTTACTTGAGATCGTAAAATCTCGGATTCTCACACCAGTTGCAAGACTGGAAGCTATCAGAATATTCCTTGCCTATGCATCATTCAAGAACTTCAAAGTCTACCAGATGGACGTGTAAAGAATGCATTCCTGAATGGCCAGTTGCAAGAAGAAGTCTATGTTGAACAACCTCCAGGTTTTATCAATCATCATTTTCCTGATCATGTCTACCATTTGAACAAAAAGCCTTATATGGTCTTAAACAAGCTCCAAGAGCTTGGTATGAAACTCTTTCAAACTTCCTAACTGATCACGATTTTTCTGTTGGATCAGTTGATAAGACATTGTTCAAATACCACTGAACATATCATATTGAGCCTATCTGTTATTGAGATTCAGTTATATTTCGGTTGAGATCCGTTATATATATGATATGATATGGTGTCCTGGAGATGTTTGGCTACCTTGATTCGGTCCGGCTTAGGTAGTTGCTGGCATCAAGTGTGAAGCCATATCCCCAGACACTGTCCGCTGAGTCGTGGACGGGTCCGCTGAGTCATGGACCAGCTCGAGCATATATGTATGATTGTTGATATCGATCATTTGACTTTTGATATCCTGATATCTTGCACCTATTCATGCATTGCATTCATGCATGGCATCATTGCATTTCTATGTCATATATCGTGGTTTCTTGATGTCTCGTACTGGGGTTACTGACCCCCCGAGAGGGGGCTGTCGTGTCTTTTGTTTGTGAACATGACAGGTGGTAGAGGTGGTTCGACCTCAGGCGCTCGAGAGGAAGCCTCGGGAAGTACCAGAGCTCCTTGAGAGTAGACTCAGTTGTATTTAGGTATTGCGTGGTGTTGCTGTCTCCCAGATAGGATATGTATATATTTGGAGGATTGTATTATGGTATTATCGAGCCTTGTCGGCTCTATGATATTTTGATTTGCATATGTCATGATCGTGTCTGGCTGACACGTGTGTATGCTGTTGTGTTTATTGAGGGCACATGTTGTTTATTTTGAGTATTTGATTTTCTGGTATGTCCTATTTACAGGAAGGTCTTGCCGAAATTTTTATAGGCCCAAACGCAAATTTTTAACTCATTTTTCCGTTGTTTTCTGATTAATCATGATTGCATGTTAATAAATCGTTATTAGGATAACGGGCCCTCACAGCATCTATCGCCTCCAATAGTATCATCCTGTCGGTCAATGCTAGGGGTGCGTCTGGGAGGAATGATATTTGAATACAGTCCAAATTCTAAACGTAACCCATCATGCAATCTAGTCTAGTTTTCAAAACATTTAATTCTTAAATCATGAAAGCAGCTAAACATGCACTATAAATAGTTGTAAAACATTTATCATGTAATCATTCAGGTGATAGGACAAAAACATTAAAAACATGCAAACTTACAGACTTGAGGCTTGAAGACTGACCTGCAGAAGCTGGCGGTGGCACAACCTTACACAGGACCCTTGCTCTGATACCAACTGAAATGTCTACAATTTGAGTTGTTTAAAACTAAATCTCTAATATAAACATTTTATGCATGTATGCGATAACAACTGAAAATTTAAACATTTTAAAATAAGAGTACTCCGCCATCAATAAAAACGATGCAGTAAAAATAAATCAAAACGTCAAACATGCAAAACTCCTGCCAACCATCAACATATAAATGAAAAAGTATGAAAATATCCAAAATTTCTCCTAACTCGTAAACATGTTGTGCGGAAAGTAAGGTCCTCGGGTTAGCGTGCGCAAATCAAGCCCCACCTACTCAAACTTCGGTGCCTCCAGTCTCCTCATCGATATGCTCACCTGCATCATGAACGCAAAGTGAATCTAAAAACTCAACACACCAAAATCGTTATAACAAATACATATACATAACATGCAACAGTGAAAAGTACCGTAATAAAAATACATTTCGTGATCTTAAAAAAGCTTGAGCTTAAACATATCATAATAAAACATAACATGTCAAAACATGTCTCAACATATCACCATACACGTGTCCATTTTCTTTAATTGAATTCTGTTCATTAATTGTGACTTTCGTAATAGCTCTATCATATCAGCTCTATTCGATGGATCCATCTACGTATAACCGTGGTTCCCGGCGGAGGAGGCATCAGCGACAATATTACCCATCCATTGAGCCTTGGCCTTACATGTCATTGTATTAGTATTAATCACAACCAACTCTCATTTTTCAAAAGATGTCATCATATTCATCACTTATAAAATCATGCATATACGTAAATTTTATTAAAATCAAACATGCAACGTATTTTTCATAATTACATAAAAAGTCATGATCATGATATCATATAAATTTAGAAACGTGCAATTTTGTGATCAGGGCGCTTTCAGGACAGCTAACTCGACCCGCGTGCAAAATGACAATTTTGCCCCTCAAAACCCTATTTGACAATTTTACCCTTGGACCTCAAAATTTTGACCTGAAGCCAACAAAACTCCTTAGAACATCTAATCATAATTATTAACATTTACTAGAGGTAACCTCGAGCCCGTTCCGTAACTTACACGATTCGTTTTAAAAACTTGGACCGGAGTCCCGATTTTAACCCGAATCAACCCGAAACTTAACCAAATTCTTCCCAACTTAAACCGTCACTTGCACCTACACAACCAGCCCCTAAATCACTTGTTCCAGACCCCTTAGGACCTACGAACCACGCCTGAAATTTGCTTGAAATTTGCAGCACGTACAAGTCATAAACCTAGTTGCACCAACCCGCTTTTTATCGATCCTAGCATAAAAGCTGACATTTCCAGACCTCAACCCGGCACCCTAGGACTAAAACCGAGCCAAGGACACCCCCCTCCTGGACCATTCAACCTGTGCCTACAGCCCCATGAAATCGGTTGTACGCCCTTTTCCCTGCAAATACAAAAACCAACTCTAGAGTCCCTCGATATCCTCTTAGGCCGAGACCAGCCGTGCAAAGACCTCTCCTAGATCTCGATTTGGACCCTCCTGGACCGCACCATGTCCTGGTTCAGTCCCCTTTGGCCGTGCCTCCCATTCCATTCCACTATACCAACCAAAAACCCTAGCCGCTCAAGAACAATGGTCGGCCCTCCCTCAAATCGTGAACCACTATGGACTCCAACCCATTTACGCATATTTCCTTGACGTGACCAGCCCCCTAGGTCCCTCACTCGGCAGCCTCTTGCACCAAGGTAACGAAAACGTGAGTTATGAAACAAACCATGCATATTTCATGTCAAAACTTTATGGAAAGAATACTACATGATAAATCAAATAATTTCTCATGCAAACACACACACACACACAATAGCATATACATAGCGTAAATGATGATAAAAAGAGATACATGGTGTGCCTTAATGTTTATACACTCGAAACCCTTGCGAATAACGTGCACCGGAGGGGCGGGGGATGATTTTCGTGAAAGCCTTGAGAGGATTTTTGAGAGGGCTGCTGGTTTTTCAAAAAAAAAAAAAAAAAGGAGCTGTTGAATGAGGAGGGGGTTGCCACCTTGAATAGATTAGGTTTAGGGTGGATAAATTAGGTTTAGGTTAAGATAATAATAACACATTAATGGGCCCTTAATAATAATTTAAAGAGATTAAAAGGGTTTTGGGTCCATCAAGCAATAAAATAAACTCATCGAGCCCAATAACACTCCCGAAAAATATTTCGTTTTCGTACGTTTTAGAAAATATTGTCTGAACCCTAAAAGAGTCCCCTGACTCGCTAAATTTACACACCGATTTAAAATATGACCCGACGGGTAAAATTACCCAAAAAAGTCTCATTTTCGAAAATCACACTTAAATACACCTTATATTAAATAACTAAAGTTAACTATTTAATAAAAAAATTCGTAAATATACCTGGTCTCCGTTCCTCGTTCGAGCGCGAAATGTAACTTAAAACCCTAATGCATGAAACATTAGTTAAATCATGAAATGACATTCATAATCGTGCAATAATCACGGCCTTAAAAATTTAAAATAATTAAACCTTGATTTTAGAAAAAAAAAAAAAAAAAACCTAGATTGCATGCAGTCAGGCTATGTAGTTCGAATCTCCTAGACCTTACAACCACTCCCCTAGGGTATTTAATAGATCTATCAGCTAATTGTATGGAAATTGTAGTGGGCTTAACTTCACCAATTCCTAGATTCTCAAAGCATGAATAAGGTATTAGGTTTATGCTTGCACCAAGATCACACAAGTTTTTGCTAAATAATGAACTTTCAATGATACAATAAATGGAGAAGCTACTTGGATCCTTAATCTTCAGAGGTAATTTATTTTGTAAAAATGCAGAACATTCACTGAATACTTAATTGTCTCCAATTCTACCAATTTCTTTTTGTTTGATAAAATCTCCTCCAAAATTTTTGCATAAGGGGGCATTTGAGGGACACTTTAACTCATAATCATTATTAAAATGTAATTTAATTAGAGTTAATTAATTACAGCGAAAAACGAGTAAAACTTTTCTTTACAATGAACTCAAAATGTGTCAAATATAATTACAATAATAAAAATAGTATATAATAAAATCTCGTTTCAACACATAACAGCATAAAATAAGATCACACATGACTGAAATCAACTACATACAAACAACTCATATCCCTAGGACATGCTCGGGTATAATATACACAGGGATAGACCACTCAACCTCAACTCAGATATGATTCCCTCTAGAAGTACAGTCTTCGGTCTCCTGATAAGCTTGAATACCTGCATTGTCTACACACAAAGACAACACCACCTTTTGAGGTGAGCAAACGCTCTGTATAGAACAACCATTATAAATACAACATGTATCTTCACAGTGATATATGATATGCAATGCATGCATGTCGTGGAGATATCAAGTCAAATGATCATCCACTGAGCATGTATCGGAATCACTATTAAATTAATTTTTGAGCTGGCACTCCGGCCTTAGTCAAGTATAAAGGAATATCCGTATGATATCATCGTCAAAGCGCCATGAAATCTCAAATCTCAACCAATCAATCATAGAGGCCCACAAATGAATATTTTTTTATGGGTCACATAATGCCAAATCTAGTATCATTCTCAAAACCTCAGAACCAAAACCCAATGACATTCATAGCTCAATGTAAATGTCATATATCGATGTATGTTAACAAAATATTTATTTTATATATAGATCTACCGATCATGAATGTCATGTATTCCACATCAACTCAACAAATAAGACATATAGACATGTATTTTCAGTCAAATCAATCAATCATGTATCATATAACACATATACCTGTCATATGTTACTCGATTGCAACATACATCAATTCTTCGTCCCCAGGTTTATTGTAGTTGTATCCGATATTTAGATTTCAATACAGAAAATCAATCGAAATAATCAAAATATTCATTTCAATCAATGAATTCATTCAAATACAACTCTAATAGTGTATTTGAATGTATCAATTTGTTCTACGCTATTTAGTTTAACCTTTACATTATTATGATAATTATATCGCATTATATATCTTAATAACTCATTGTTATACAGCTATTATTATACATATAATCATTTACAATCAAAATTTCAAGTTTAAAAATTGTTGTGAAACTTTGAAAATTAATATAAATTTGAAATCATAACATAATTTAATTTTGACTTTGAAAGTTAGTTTCTCTTCGGATATCCTATCGCATATATTGATTTCAAATTCAAATACATCTTATTTCAGCAATTCATAAATAAAAGTATTGAAACTGAAATAAAATTACCTCAAAAGAGCACTCTCAACCCGAGAATTCCAAATATATAATTTTTTTTGCATTTCGATAACGTTTCGAGGTAGATTCGGACGATAGAAATTGATTTCGTTGTTCTTCTTTCGAAATTTCAGAGGAAATGGAAAAACGTATGAGAAAATCCATTCTTATCAACCTTAAATTTTGTGCAGCTAAGGCGGTGCGTGATATCTAGCGCGGCCACGCGCCTGTTTCTGTCTGAAAGGAGTTTGACATAACTTTGCACGCAGTTACGCAACTTGCTGCTCGGGTGCGAGCATTATTCTGTCTGAAACTCTACTTTTCATTTTGAATTAGAAAATGTCATCAACATGAAAGTTGTAGATCTATGCCTTTTATATTCCGTTAACCTCACTCACTTTGAACATTTGAAACAAACATTATGCTCATTCTCTTAAAATGTGTCAGTACAAGAACTTCAATGCATATTAAACAGTTCAAGATGCTTTTGCCCCTATTCCAAATAAATTTGGACAAAACTCAAAAATAAAAGTTTTAGTGCTATGTATTAGCTTTCCAATGAAATTGGTTTCATTTAATTTGAAATAATACTCAGATAATTATTCTAAAAACCGTAACATATGTCACTTCTCTATTGCGGTTCAGCATACTTTTCAAACATAAATCAATTACTAATACAATATCCCATTATCACAACATATATTATTTCTTTCATTGTCAATTATATACTTCATACGCTTAATAATATAACAAATTTCATGAATTATCGAGAATGAAAATATGATTTACGACAATGCAATGCGAGGTCCTTACAGGATTTAAGCTCAAGCTTTTGTAAATGAAATATTAATGTGTGACTTATTAAATATTTCAATAAATTTTGAAAATTGATTATCCAGTTGCAGTTGCAGTTGCTTTGCTCTTTATAGAAAGAATAGATAATTGATATCAATATCAGTATTAACCTAAGAGTCTAGAGGCTTACATTTCTCTCTTGCATTCTCACTCCTCTTCTTAGATGATACTTTCTCCTTATCAACTCCTTCAGCATCAACATCAATACCCAATGTTGTAATTTATAAGTTTCAGAGTTTGACAAGCAAGTCTATAAAAGAACTGAAGAATCAAACTGAATTGAGATTACTGAGAGGTCGTAACTAAAGAAGACTTATTGGACTTAAATGGATTAAGAACTGAAGTTAATAGACTAAAGTTTTTATAAGAATATACAAGTCTCAAAGCTTAGTAAATAGATTTAAGATCATAACTAAAGAATTCGCAAAACTAAACTGAAATGACACATCTCAACTGAATTGTTCAAACTGAGAAGACATTAGTTAGAACTGATGTAGTCTAGCTGAACAAATCAGTTGACCAGTTTGGCTCCTGATCAGTTAGCCACGACATCAGCTGCATTTTGAAATAACTCAGCAGATAAATTGACAGTCTATACCAAAGCAAAACATATGAAACAAAACAGTCAGATATATCGTACCTCTGTCAGAATAAATTTTCCTACATGGAATAGAAGACGATTCAGTGGATATTAACCATTAAATGCATTCAATGTGACCGTTGGAATCAAAGATTTATTATAGCTGATAAGTTCAGTGGAAGAAATGTGACGAGACGAAACAAAATACCAATAGAACAACTATCAATTATCTGCGATTTACTCTCAAGTTTATTCAGTTTAAAATTTGCACAATTTAGCTCTTACTTCATTGTTGTATTCGTAGCATTTAGGCTACTTACTAGAGCTATTCACTTATCAAACTGATAAGTAAAGAAGATGATCTAAGAGTTTGAGTTTGGCATTGAATAGGTCTAACTGAAGTGGTTTATCACAAATCATTGTAATCAATTGAAGTCTTTTAGTGAAATCATATCCTTGATATAGAAGGGGTGACTAATGAGCAGTTGATGACTCTGAACATTCATAAAAAAAATTTGTGTTCATCATTCTATTCATTTTGTTTTCAATACATTATCCAAAATTATTCAATCTATCTTTCAATTTATTTCCGTACTAGAATCATTATTTAACTAATTGATATCGACACACAAAGTTCGTGAATCAGTTCATTAAAGAACTGATTTATATCCGAAAAAGATTACATAGGCCGAAGTGTTAGATCAACCCCCTTGATCATAACAAGTGGTCTCAGAGCGGTTAAAATCGTATTGAATATTCCATACGCTCAAACTGCTAACCATGTCTTAATTCAACAAGATCCCTATGTTATCTAGAGAGGAGTTTGATGATTGGAAAATTAGAATGCACGCTCATTTAGCTGCATAAGACGATGACATGTGGTACGTTATGAAAGCAAACACAACTGTTGTTCTAACTGATGGATCACCTCCACAGAAGATAAAAAGAAAGGCAAACTTGGACAATGTTTCCAAGGTGATAAGTTGGTAAATCATTGAATGAATTCGATGAAAGATTGAGCTGCATCGTAAATGAACTGGATGCACTAGGAAAGGTGCGTTCAAACAAAGAAATTTCTCTAGAAGAGATGCTTGGTCTTCCCAAAGAATAGGATGTCAAAAATATGGTGATGGAAACTAAATTTCAGTGATTTGACAAACTAAACATCGAACTTATTGGAATAACTGATCAAAGGCAAACGAGCTTAACTGACTAAAATCTTACAACTGATAGTTGTCATTAGCTGAAGATTAATGCGTACCAGCTATATCTTATCCATGTTGAACTGATCAGTTGAAGCAGAATCTAACTGACTGATCAGTTGAGAACTGATCAGTTGAAACAATCAGTTAGGAATTTTCCAGCAAAGTATCCTTCAGCTGATCTCTCAGTTGTACACGTCATCAGTTGAGAACGACAACCGACAAATAGTACAACAGACTGCAACTAGTAGTGGAACGCCGCATTTCAGAGATTGCAGTGTACGAATGTCAGAGAATATTGACGTGGCAATCAATGGATATAAATATTCAAATGTTATTTAATATTACCATTGAGAGGGAAGCCTATAAATAGGTGAAGAAGGCAGCTGAGAAAAATACATGCGAACCACTATTCTATTCAAGCTTTATGTTACTCTGCTAAAATCAACACTTGTATTCAGATATCAAGAGCTCACTCTTATCAGATTTATCAGTAGAAATCGAGGCTACATTTACGAGCTTGTTAGCACTTTGAAATATTTGATGAGGTTCATTCAGTTGTGTTATACTCAATCACGCACTGTAAAAATTTTTGTGAACTAAGAGTTTCAGTTTGGCAGTGTTAAGTCCAAACTGAAGTGGTTCAGTACAACGTTTGTATTCGATCAAAGTCTTTTAGTGATAATCATAGCTTCGTGATAGAAGGGGTGACGTAGGAGTTATTCTATTCTCCGAACATCCAGAAACAAATAGTGTGCATTTTATTTCAGTTACTATCAGTTATTCTATCTTTCAGTCAGTTTAATTCCACAATTGTTTTTCAGTTAAACTGATTGTTATCGACTGACGAGATACCGAATGTCAGTTTGTCACTAAACTGAACCAATCTTCGAAAAGAATATATAATCCGTGAGTGTTTATTCAACCCCACCTTCTAAACAATTATCACCCACTAACCGATCCTTTCAAGTGGTATCAGAGCGGTTGTATCTTGTCTCAGAATATTTCTACTCAAACTATTCATCATGTCTTCCTTCAACAAGATCCCAATTTTTTCAAGAAAAGACTTAGATGATTGAAAGATCAGGATGCAGGCTCACTTAGCTGCACGAGACGATGATATGTGGTACGTCATCACTGACAGACCAATGAAGATTCTGAAAGCCAACACAACAGTTGCAATCACCGATGGGGCACCTCATAGAATTGAAAAGTCCAGAGATGAATGGACTGCTGAGGACAAAAGAAAGCAAATTTGGATAATGTGGCAAAGAGTATACTGTACAAAACACTGGATAAAATAACTTTTAGCAAGATCAAAATGTGTAAGACAACTAAAGAAATTTGGGAAAAGCTGATCCATCTTTGTGAAGGAAATGAACAAACCAAAGAGAATAAACTTTCTGTTGCTGTTCTGAAGTTTGATAATATCAAGATGAGAACTGGAGAATCGAGTCAGCTGTATCATCAATGAACTAAATGCACTTGGAAAAGTGTATACCAAAAAAGAAGTTGCATTAAAAGTGATCAGAGGTCTTCCCAAGGAGTGGGACGTTAAGACCATGGCAATGAGGGAGTCCAAGGATTTAAACAAGGTTGAGCTTCATGACCTATTTGCTGATTTGAAGGCATATGAGTTTGAGCTGCAAACTCGAGATGGAGAACCCTCTACTCCAGCAGCCACAACTGCCTTAGCTGCTGTAAGAACAGAACCAATGACGCTATGTCATTGTTCATTAACAAATATGGAAGATTTATGAGGAAAAATCAAGGGAACTTCCAGAAGCATTATCAGAGAAACAATTCTAAAGAGGAATCAAACGCTTGCTACAACTGTGGCAAACCCGGTCACTTCATTGCTGACTGTCCCAAACCTAAGAAGGACAG
The DNA here is from genome assembly GCF_022965805.1 of Primulina eburnea. NCBI lineage: Eukaryota > Viridiplantae > Streptophyta > Magnoliopsida > Lamiales > Gesneriaceae > Primulina > Primulina eburnea. Next base: position 23,999,965 of record NC_133118.1, read on the forward strand.
TCAAGGCTTGACTGAAAAAAAGAAGAAGTCATATGAGCACAAGAGGAGACCCAAGGATGATAAGAAGCCTTTCAGGAAGAAGCATGAGGTGCTCTTAGCTGAAGAGAGTAAATCAAAATGGGCAGAAACTGACAGCAAAGAGTCAGAGCCAGAAACCTCATGCAGTTCCAGTGATGGTAAAGAGAAAGTCAAGTGTCAAATGGCTGGTGATACAGAAGTGGAGTCAAGCAGTCAACAAGTATTTGACTTTAGCTCAACTGATTTCACTAGAAAATAACTCATTTCAACTCTTCATGACATGGTTAGTGAGTAATACAAGCTTGCCTTATCTTTTGAAAAGGCCAGAGAAAAGCAAACTGATCCCATAGACAATAAAACTAAAACTGATGAATCAGTTGATGTGTTGAGTCTAAAAGGGGATATTGCTGAGCTCAATGCTGAAAGAAGCATGAATCAATCAATGATTCAGAAGTTGATGCTCGAAAATTCAAAGGAAACCGAGCTTATTCAGGCTTGGAAAAAATCATTTGTTGCATTAACTGATATACAGAACCCACAGAAATCAGTTACTGATAAAACTGGTTTAGGGTTCAGTAACCAAAATGAAATGTCTTCCAAAGATACTCGACCAAAACTGAATATGGAAAAAGGGAAATACATTTACTTTGTCAAATCAGTTGTGGTACAAGAACAAACTGAGCCTAGTAAACTTGTTGAACAGCCTACTGAAAGTACGAACAAGGCTAGAAAATATGGTATTGGTTATAGCCCAAAAGTTTTAACTGACTCATGCAGTCAGTCGTTGTAAGGCTCGAGAATTATCAGTATTATTGATGTTAGACTTGTATAGATAAGAATGCATGAATTCTGAGATTTTGAACAGCAGGGCCGAAGCCACACCGCACCCGCGGTGCAGGAAGGACCGCACCCGCAGTGCATTGATAGAAAATTGGTGAAATTGTGCGAACAGACACCGCACCCGCGGTATTTACATGACCGCACCCGCGGTCATCACTTGTGAAAAATAAAAAGTCCTGCCGAGAGCTCAGCGCACCCACGCTCCTAGTGTTGCCGCACCCGCGGTCATACTTCCGAGAAATCCACTCTCATTCTCATCGTGACATGTGGCCTAGTATATATATACAATTAGTGCTGATTCACTCATTCTTCAGCTTCCAGCAAGAGAACCGAAATTCCTCTCCAAGCCTTTTCAAATTCTTCACTTTGATTCTTAAGTTGTGTACGATTTAGCCATCCAAATCATATTCCGAGTTAAGAATTGTGTTCCTTGCTTTGAAAGCTACAAAGTGATATTTGTATTGTCAACCGTGGCAGCAACTGTGCGACGAAAGGTATAGTACATGTTTTGTTTGGGGAATCACGACTCAAATGAGATCACATTTGAGTTTCCCAACCAAAATCACATACTTGTTTTATTGATTATATCTTGATATGATTATGATTGTTTATAGATTTGTTTATAGAACTTGTATACAAATCTTGCTATGCTTTGTTTACAGATCATGTGGCATTGCATTAGAATGATTATGCTTGTTTACAGATTGTGTATTCATGCATAAGATAGGACAGTCTGGAGATCAGGCAGACTACTAGACGTTCGGCGATATCACAGCTTAGGGGAAGATCACCGCCCCTATTGTAGACGCGGATACAGATCAGGCCGAAGTCTAGGAATAAGACGGACAGCACCTCGATTGGGAGGGTAGGTGACAGACAGCGCCGTCTTATTCACAACGGGATCCCTAGAGTTCTAGTCGAGTCGCATCTAGACATGATTAGACTCGCATTGCATGATTATATATGCATGACATTCATATTAGCATGTTTCATGTTTTAGATTGTTTTACTGCATGTATACATGTTTATACTGGGATTTGTTCTCACCGGTTTTCCGGCTGTTGTTATGTCTGTATGTGTGCATAACAACAGGTGGGGCAGGATCTGGGTCGAGACAGAGATGATCGTGTTAGCGTAGAGATCACGGGCGTAGCAGATGGACCAGTAGTTGTCTTTTATTATGTACTGTCTTTTATTACTGGTTAGTTGAGAACATACAGAATAAGACATTTATTGTATGTTGTATGTTGTAAATTAAATAAAGAATGTATGCTTGTTTGGTTACAGGTGTTTTTATGTAAAAAGCGAAAATTTGACCCATGTTTTATAATAACGATCCATTTAATCCCAAGAAAAAGAATTAGAGCCCGGGTCCCCACAACAGGTGGTATCAGAGCGATAGTTCCTTTAGACTAAGATAGGATATAATGAGCGGGGTAGATCGAGTCTTCTTCCTTGCTTATGATGTGCTAGCATGTTTATTGTTTCCTTTATTACATGTTGTTTGTTATCTGATTGATTATAACATGTGATAAACTGAATCGGAACCGATTCTAGATCAGAGGTAACTGACTAGAAGATGGCTGAGACAGTTGTATATTTGTATACTAATCCTTTGGATTATTAGATATGCCACCTAGAAGAGCAGCAGTACCTCTACGACCCACAGCACCAGAACAGGGGAGCACATCCGGAGATCCTATGGATGTTACGGCGACCCCTATGGAGACGTTGCTGAAGCGATTCCAATCTTTTCGACCTCCCACATTAAAAGGTACCGAGAATGCCATCGAGTGCGAAAGTTGGCTTGAGGACATTGAAATGTTATTCGACTCTTTGGAGTACAGTGACGAGAAGAGAATAAAGCTAATTGGCCATCAATTGCAAGATATAGCCAAGAATTGGTGGTTGAACATTAGGAGAGCTTTAGAGCAGCGGGGTACCGAGATTACTTGGAAGGAATTCAAGACGGAGTTCTATCTGCGTTTCTTTCCCATATCCTACCGTAAAGATAAAGGCGCTGAATTTGCCAACCTGAGGCAAGGGCCACTGAACATTGAGGAGTACGTTGCCAAATTCTCTTCTTTGCTTCGTTTTGCACCCCATGTTTCAGGTAGTGACGAGGCGGTGGCGGACCAATTCATAAATGGCTTAAATCCAGACATCTTTACGTTGGTAAACACGGGAAGACCTAATAACTTTGCGGATGCATTGAATCGAGCCAAGGGTGCAGAAGCAGGGTTGATAAGACAGCGGAGTGCTCCATATGTTGCTCCTGCGCCAAGACCACCACAACCTTCAGTGCAATCTCCTCCTCCAAGATTTGATAGTGGCGGTAGTAGTAGTGGCAGAAAGGAACAGCTGAAGGCGAAGGGGAAACAGTTTAAAAGACCGGGGAGCAGCTCTTCAAGCTCCAGTGGATCAAGACAGACTGGTTTTGATCAGAGTACCAGGTATTCAGGTGTTTATTGTAGTTCCTGTGGAGGAAAACATGCGACTGAACAGTGCCAGGGAGTTACAGGCCGATGCAATATTTGTAGGCAACCGGGGCATTTTGCCAAAGTCTGCCCACAGAGGAGTGTACAGCCAGCCCAGAGTGGACGAGCATCCGGGCCAGTACCTCAGTTTGAGCGGCAGGCATCATCTGTTCACTCCTTTCAGCCACCACAGACACAGACGCAGCCCAGAGGCAGAGGTAGCCAGACCGTGAGCCAACCTCCTCGACAACAGGCTCAGGTGTTTGCATTAACAGAGGAGCAAGCACAAGATGCCCCAGATGATGTCATAGCAGGTAACTGTTCCCTTTGCGGTTATCCTGCTTATATCTTGATAGATACTGGTGCATCGCATACATTCATCTCAGAACGATTTGCATTATTGCATTCACTGCCTGTTGAGTCTTTATTAGATGTTGTATCTATTACTTCTCCGTTGGGAAGTGGGTTGATTTCTGTAACTACGGTTAGACATTGCATTCTACAGTTTGAGGGGCATGAGATTGACCTAGATTGTATAGTATTGGGTCTAGCTGATTTTGATTGTATAGTCGGTATTGATATGCTAACAAAGTACAGAGCCACTGTAGATTGTTTCCATAAGATTGTCAGATTCAGACCCGAGATGACAGACGAGTGGAAATTCTACGGGAAGGGTTCCAGATCCCGGATTCCCTTGATTTCGGCTCTTACTATGAACAGATTGTTACAAAAAGGAGCAGATGGTTTCTTTATTTATGCTGTAGATATGCAGAAGTCGAGCCCGGCATTGGCGGATTTGCCAGTAGTACGGGAATTTCCAGATATTTTTCCAGATGAAATCCCAGGATTACCTCCAGTTCGAGAGGTAGATTTTAGCATTGAACTTGTACCAGGTACCGTTCCTATTTCGAGAGCTCCGTATAGGATGGCACCTATTGAACTAAAAGAATTGAAAGCACAATTAGAAGATCTTCTAGCCAAGGGATATATCAGATCTAGTGTATCTCCTTGGGGCGCTCCGGTGCTGTTTGTGCGAAAGAAAGATGGTTCGATGCGATTATGTATAGACTACCGGCAGCTGAATAAGGCAACGATCAAGAATAAATATCCTTTGCCTAGAATTGACGATCTATTTGATCAGTTGCAGGGATCCTCCGTGTATTCGAAGATTGATTTGCGTTCTGGGTATAATCAGCTCAGAGTTCGAGATATAGACATACCAAAGACAGCATTTCGAACCAGGTATGGACATTACGAATTTATTGTCATGCCTTTTGGTTTAACCAATGCTCCTGCGGTATTTATGGGCTTGATGAACCAAGTGTTTCAGAAATATTTGGATGAATTTGTCATTGTTTTCATCGATGATATTTTGGTGTATTCGAAGAACAGAAATGAGCATGCAGAACATCTCAGAATTGTTTTGCAGACGTTGAGAAACGAGCGACTGTATGCTAAATTGTCAAAGTGTGAGTTTTGGTTGAATCGAGTTGTATTCTTGGGGCATATCATCTTTGGAGATGGTATTTCTGTAGATCCGAGTAAAGTGGAAGCTGTGATCAGTTGGTCGAGACCGACTTCTGTACCAGAAATACGCAGTTTCATGGGCTTAGCCGGATACTACAGAAGATTTATCAAAGATTTCTCCAGTATTGCAAAGCCAATAACTCAATTGACGCAAAAGAATGCACCATTTGTTTGGTCAGAGGAGTGCGAGTCTAGCTTCCTAGAACTGAAGAAAAGGCTGACTAGTGCTCCAGTATTGACTATACCTTCAGGTACGGGTAATTTTGTTGTGTATTGTGATGCTTCTCATAGAGGTTTGGGATGTGTTCTTATGCAGCGAGGCCATGTGATCGCATACGCCTCGAGACAATTGAAGCCACATGAGGTTCAATACCCCATTCATGATCTGGAATTGGCGGCTATCGTATTTGCATTAAAGATTTGGCGTCATTATCTCTATGGCGAAAAATTTGAGATATTTTCCGATCACAAGAGCTTAAAGTATCTATTTTCTCAATCAGAACTGAATATGAGGCAGCGTAGATGGCTAGATCTTCTGAAAGACTTTGACTGTGAAATCAAATATTATCCAGGGAAGTCAAATGCAGCAGCAGATGCCTTGAGTCGTAAGGTATGTTCTTTGTCCTTATCGACGATAGGTGTTAACAAGTTAGTTGAAAATTGCTGTACATCTGGATTAGAATTTGATACAGATAGTAAGCCACTACGACTTTTTACGATCCAAGTTGAGCCCGATTTGATTATGAGGATCAAGGAAGCACAAAGAACCGATCAGAATGTGCAGAGATCGATTCAAATGGTCAGATCAGGGCATGTATCAGAATATCAGGTACGAGATCATGTGTTGTACGTGAATAACCGCCTAGTTGTGCCAGATGTTGCAGATTTGAGACAGCAGATTCTGACAGAGGCACATTGTAGTCGGTTCAGCATTCATCCGGGTGGCAGGAAGATGTACAATGACTTGAAGACACAGTTCTGGTGGAAACAAATGAAGTCAGACATTGCCGAATTTGTGTCTAAGTGTTTAAACTGCCAACAGGTGAAAGCTGAGAGGAAGAAGCCTGGTGGATTACTTCAAAGTTTAGCCTTTCCAGAATGGAAATGGGACCACATTTCCATGGACTTCGTGACGAAGTTACCCCGATCATCCAGAGGGTGTGATGCGATTTGGGTTATTATTGACAGATTGACCAAATCTGCTTGTTTCATTCCGTACAGAATGACGTATAGACAGGATCAGATGGCGGAGCTTTATATTCGAGAGGTAGTTAGATTGCATGGAGTGCCGAAGTCTATCGTATCAGATCGTGATTCACGATTTACTTCTCACTTTTGGCACAGTTTACAGCAGGCCTTAGGTACGACTTTACACCTGAGTACTGCTTACCATCCTCAAACAGACGGACAGTCAGAACGGACTATCCAGACATTAGAGGATATGTTGAGAGCCGTCGTGCTAGATTTTGGCATTAGTTGGCAAGATTCTCTACCTCTTTGCGAATTTTCTTACAATAACAGCTATCAGACGAGCATTGAAATGGCACCGTTTGAAGCGTTGTATGGCAAGAAGTGCAGATCTCCGCTATATTGGGATGATATCTCAGATGTACCAGAACTTGGGCCAGATATGATTCGTGACATGACAGAGAAGGTGAAACTCATTCAGAAGAGGATGAAGATAGCACAAGATCGACAAGCAAAGTATGCTAATATCAGACGTAGACCGTTAGTATTTGAGGCAGGAGATAGAGTATTCTTGAAAATTTCTCCGTTCAGAGGCGTTCTTCGATTTGGCAAACGCGGAAAACTATCTCCTCGATACATTGGTCCTTACGAGATCCTTGAGAAGATTGGCGATCGAGCTTATCGACTTGCACTTCCTCCTTCTCTATCCGGAATACATGACGTGTTTCATGTATCAATGTTGCGAAGATATATGCCAGATATTTCTCATGTCATTCAACCTGACGAAGCTGAACTTGATCATACTTTAAGCTATGTGGAACAACCGATACAAATCCTTGATCGGAAAGAAAAGAAACTCAGAACAAAGACTATTCCACTTGTGAAAGTTCAGTGGAGTCGTCATGGCATCGAAGAAGCGACATGGGAGACAGAAGCAAATATGCAACAGAAACACCCCGAGTTATTTATATGATGTAAGTATTTAGTCAGTTTTTGATTTTAATATTGTCTTAAATACTTTGATCGATTTATTCAGTTCGAGGACGAACTCTTGTCTAAGAGGGGGAGAAATGTAAGGCTCGAGAATTATCAGTATTATTGATGTTAGACTTGTATAGATAAGAATGCATGAATTATTAGATTTTGAACAGCAGGGCCGAAGCCACACCGCACCCGCGGTGCAGGAAGGACCGCACCCGCGGTGCATTGATAGAAAATTGGTGAAATTGTGCGAACAGACACCGCACCCGCGGTATTTACATGACCGCACCGCGGTCATCACTTGTGAAAAATAAAAAGTCCTGCCGAGAGCTCAGCGCACCCGCGCTCCTAGTGTTGCCGCACCCGCGGTCATACTTCCGAGAAATCCACTCTCATTCTCATCGTGACATGTGGCCTAGTATATATATACAATTAGTGCTGATTCACTCATTCTTCAGCTTCCAGCAAGAGAACCGAAATTCCTCTCCAAGCCTTTTCAAATTCTTAACTTTGATTCTTAAGTTGTGTACGATTTAGCCATCCAAATCATATTCCGAGTTAAGAATTGTGTTCCTTGCTTTGAAAGCTACAAAGTGATATTCGTATTGTCAACCGTGACAGCAACTGTGCGACGAAAGGTATAGTACATGTTTTGTTTGGGGAATCACGACTCAAATGAGATCACATTTGAGTTTCCCAACCAAAATCACATACTTGTTTTATTGATTATATCTTGATATGATTATGATTGTTTATAGATTTGTTTATAGAACTTGTATACAAATCTTGCTATGCTTTGTTTACAGATCATGTGGCATTGCATTAGAATGATTATGCTTGTTTACAGATTGTGTATTCATGCATAAGATAGGACAGTCTGGAGATCAGGCAGACTACTAGACGTTCGGCGATATCACAGCTTAGGGGAAGATCACCGCCCCTATTGTAGACGCGGATACAGATCAGGCCGAAGTCTAGGAATAAGACGGACAGCACCTCGATTGGGAGGGTAGGTGACAGACAGCGCCGTCTTATTCACAACGGGATCCTTAGAGTTCTAGTCGAGTCGCATCTAGACATGATTAGACTCGCATTGCATGATTATATATGCATGACATTCATATTAGCATGTTTCATGTTTTAGATTGTTTTACTGCATGTATACATGTTTATACTGGGATTTGTTCTCACCGGTTTTCCGGCTGTTGTTATGTCTGTATGTGTGCATAACAACAGGTGGGGCAGGATCTGGGTCGAGACAGAGATGATCGTGTTAGCGTGGAGATCACGGGCGTAGCAGATGGACCAGTAGTTGTCTTTTATTATGTACTGTCTTTTATTACTGGTTAGTTGAGAACATACAAAATAAGACATGTATTGTATGTTGTATGTTGTAAATTAAATAAAGAATGTATGCTTGTTTGGTTACAGGTGTTTTTATGTAAAAAGAGAAAATTTGACCCATGTTTTATAATAACGATCCATTTAATCCCAAGAAAAAGAATTAGAGCCCGGGTCCCCACAGTCGTCAAAAAGATTCAGCAGGAATTATTCAAATGGCTACTCCAATTACTATAACAACAAGCCAGTTTAGAAAAGATATCGGCTGAACAATCAGTTGAACTAAGCTAAATCACATGTTGTCTCATCTGCAAACTACCCAACAAGCACACACAAATCGATAAAGACCATCTAGAATACATCAACTGGACAGTCAGTTAGACTGATACAAGTCTGGATTCCTTAAGCACTAATCAATTTTGGACCCAAATAGAAAAGGGTACCAAAATTATATCTTGTGTGTGATTGTAGGTAATAGGTACAAGCAAGAAATCAATCTGGTACTTGGATAGTGGATGCTCACGACACATGATGCAAACTTGTTATCTCAACTGATCAAGTACACTGGATCAAACATCAGTTTCGGAGATAATTCCCAAGGTAAAACTCTGGGTAAGGGTAAGCTTATCCATGATAACTTTATCATTAATGATATTTTATTAGTTGAGAATCTCAAGTATAATCTGATTAGCATTAGTTAGTTATGCGATAATGGATTCTCAGTTCAGTTTGACAAACATTCTTGTTCAGTCACAGATGCAACTGATGAGGTCATACTATCTAGCAAACGGTGTGGAAATACTTACAAAGTCAGTTAGAATGATCAAGCTTATGCACATTATGTTTTATTGCTTCAAAATCTTCTAAAAACTGGTTGTGGCATAAGAGATTAAACCTATGGAACATTAAATCTATTGCATATCTGAGTAATCACGATCTTGTCAGTGGTTTGCCCAAAATGGATTTTACCAAAGATAAAATTTGCTCAGCATGTCAGTTTGGTAAACAAGTTAAATCTTCTTTTAAAAACAAGGGTCGTAAATCTTCTTCCCGATGCTTAGAGTTGTTATATATAGATCTATTTGGTCCAATACCAGTCATGAGCTTAGGGGGAATGAAATACAACTTGGTGGTTGTGGATGTTTTCCAAGATTTACTTGGGTTATTTTTCTCAAATCCAAAGACCAAACTGCTGCACAGCTGATCAAGCTTTTCAAAAGGCTATTAAACGAGAAATCAGTTGGAATTGATAGAATCGGATCTGATTGAGGAACTGAATTCATCAATCAAATTATTTTCAATTTTTTAGAAAATGCTAGAATTAAGCATGAGCTCTTAGCAGCTAAAACTCCTCAGCAAAATGGTGTAACTGAGAGGAGAAATCGGACCCTTAAAGAAGCTGCTAGAACAATGCTTGCTGATTCTGCTATTTCTCACAGGTTTTGGGCAGAGGCAGTAAACACTGCGTGTTATACTCAGAACAGATCGATGATTAATAAAAATCATTTGAAAACACCTTATGAGATCTTGCATGGACGAAAAGGTGTGGTTTCTTACTTCAAAATATTCGGCTGCAGATGTTTAATTCTTGACAATGGCAAAAATCATTTAAAAGCCTTTGATGCTAAATCTGTAGAGGGAATATTTCTGGGATACTCTTCAGTTAGCAAATCTTATAGAGTCTTTAACAAGAGCACACTAAATGTTGAAGAGTCTATACATGTTTTTGATGAAGCTGTATTAACTGATAAGCCAACTGATCCAGTTGAGCTAGTTGATCGATTTACATATATCAGTTTGGAAGATGATAATGAAGGAGAGAATCATATCAATCGAGATAATCTTCAAACACCTAAACCAGATGTGTTAGATCAACCAGTTGAACAGGAAGTAATTCCTGAAAATCAGTTGGAAGAGCAAAGAAATGATATTCAGTTACCAACTGAAACAGCTCCAACTGAAACTGAAAAAATTCGGTTTCCTACTTAAGTAATTGCTGATACAGAAGCAACAAACTCTGAACTCGGATGGAAGAAATCACATCCTCCAGAATTATTGATAGGTAATCCATCTGACCTGGTAAGAACAAGGAATCAAATGCTCAATTTATTTATTCATTCAGCTTTTGTATCGCAATTGGAACCGAAGAAATTGATAAATTTCTTGTTGATCCAAACTTGACAATGCAATGCAAGAGGAGCCTAAATCAGTTTACCCATAACAATATCTGGAACCTAGTTCCAAAAGCAGTTTCTAAAACTGTTATAGTTACAAAATGGGTGTACAGGAATAAACTGAATGAAGATGGTTCAGTTGTGCGCAACAAGGCGAGACTGGTAGCACAAGGATATAGGCAAGAAGAAGGAATTGACTAAGATGAAACATATGCACCAGTTGTCATGCCCCGTGTCCGAAGCATCTGTGACATCCGGCATTGTTTAAAAATTACTTGAAAACAATTAAGCCTCGTATCGAAATGCCAAAAACCAGTCTTTTTCATAAATAAAAAATTGTCTTTACATCGACAATAGAATAAAAATACATCAGAGTTGCGAAATGCGGAAAACCTAAACAAAAGGGATTGATTCCTGCTCTTGATCATCAATCACCAACCCCAGAAAGCTTCCTGCTCCTCCTCATTTATTTGTTCTTCATTTTTATCTGAAATGGTAAGGGGGTGAGTGTTTTTGGAAAAACACTCAGCAAGTGGGGGTCGATCGATTCCAAAGATACATATAGAACTTAATTCTTTAAAACAGTTCTTTAACAATCTTTCAAATCTTATTACCTTTAACTTATCATATCGAAATGGACAAGTATGAGACAGATAATTCAGAACGAATCAGATTTTCAAAACGGTTCAGAAACAGATCAGATTTATACCAAAAGGACCATTGTTACTCATCTCATTTCCATGGTAAAATTGTCCTCAATATGTTACTCCTCTAAGGGGTGAGGTTAAAACTCGGTTTTATACCCACCGGTGGGGCTAGACAGAAATGATTTTATACCCACCATTGGGGGCCAAACAGAAATGGTTTTATACCCAGCATTGGAGGCCAGACAGAATCACAATTCTCGTCCCATTTCAAATAGAATCGTAACAGTGTAAAAAAGATCTCAGAAGTAACAGACATAACTTTTCAGATTTTCAGATTTCAGAGTTTTCATACGGACACAGCGGAATTAACGAATTTCGAAACATAGAAGAGAACACATAATCGATCTAAATTTTAAACAGAACATATAGCAAATTTTCGAAAATGAAGACACACATACATGCATGTCATGATATATATATTCAAGTTTAAAAATACAAACGAATATATATCAAAATCCCACTTACCGATTTATTGTACGAAGCTTTCTCTTGAAATTTCGGCAGCACTTCGACGCAACTCTAACAAACACTGTCTTTAATCGGGCAGTACTTTGGCACAAGGTTTCCGTACTAGACTGAACGAAAATATTCCCTCCTTCCTTGACTTCGGCCGAGACTTGAGGGGTGAGGAGAGGGCCGAAAATTTGGGAGAGTTTTTGAGGGATTTTTGAAGTGCATTCTTGTATGTGACTTTAGGTGGTATTTATAGAAAATTCTTGCCCCTTCACCTTGCCTTGGTCGACCACTTGGAGCACAAGAAATGCCATAATGGTGTGATTAATTGCAGACTCAAAATTCCATGTGTTCTCCAAGTTCAAGACTAGTTATAATGGTGGGTTCAAAAGTTCATGCATCCTTAAATGCCACCTTTATTTTCTAAAGGTCATTTCCTGTATCATCAATATGTCCTAGCTCTTAGCTCCTCCCGCAACTCCTTCATGGGTTAACGCGAAGGTCATTTCTTGTACATTTAATTTGTCCGAACTCTTGGCTCAACTTATAGCTCCCTTTTTGATTTTGTTAGGACAAACATGGTTGAGCTGCTTCGAGCTGACAGATCGTGTCCTTGAGCTGGGGTTTTACTCCTTCCATGACAATTCTCCGATGGATGAGGTTATTTGCAGCTCGGCCTTCTGTTGAGCTAATCCCCGAGCTTTGAAGTTACCTCCACAAGTTACTAGCTGAAAATCTAAGTTCATAATTAAGTTTATAATTAGAATGAAAGTACTCTGATCTTAGATTAAGCTAAGTTCTAAGCTCGTGTATTTCTTACCTTATTTACTTGAGATCGTAAAATCTCGGGTTCTCACATCCCTCCCTCCTTATTAAAAGTTTCGTCCCCGAAACTTGCATTAGCTTGATCATTCAAATAGGTGAGGTTATTGTGACCGCATCTTCTCCTCGAGTTCCCAAGTTGCCTCTCTTTCAGTATGATTTGACCACTATACCTTGACATAAGGTATTGTCCTATGCCTCAATACTTGGTCTTTTGTGTCCACTATTCGAATAGGGACTTCTTCGTATTTGAGTTCTTCGTTGAGGTTTCCTTCAATCATCAGTGGTGCAACTTTGAGTACATGACTCGGGTCTGGGACATACTTCCTCAGTTGTGAGATGTGGAAAATGTTATGTATTCTGGCTATGTCCGGTGGTAACGCTAATTGGTAGGCTAAGGTTCCTACCTTTTCCAGTATCTCGAACGGTCCCACATATCTCGGATTCAACTTTCCGGATTTACTGAATCGAACTACTCTTTTCATAGGGGAGACCTTGACGTAAGCTTTCTCACCAATTTCCAACTGTAAGGGTCTTCTATTCAGGTCGGCCCAGCTCTTTTGCCTATCCTGGGCTGTCTTGAGTCTTTCATTGATTATTACTACTTTATCAACGGTTAGCTGAATGAGTTCTAGTCCGGTAACAGCTTTTTCTCCGACCTCGTCCCAATATAGGGGCGACCTACACTTTCTTCCATACAAAGCCTCATACGGAGCCATCTCAATTCTACTATGATACCTGTTGTTATAAGTGAATTCGATCAGGGGTAATTGTTCACTCAAATTTCCAGAAAAGTCCAGTGAACATGCCCTCAGCATATCTTCGAGTGTTTGAATTGTCCTTTCGGTTTGGCCATCAGTCTGGGGATGATAGGCCGTGCTGAGAGTAACCTTGGTTCCCATAGCCTTCTGGAAAGTTTTTCAAAATCTTGATACAAATCTTGGATCTCTGTCAGACAGAATACTCGCTGGAACTCCATGTAGCCTCACTATGTTGTCCATATACAAAGTGGCTAATTTATCCAAATTATAATTCATCCTAACTGGCAAGAAATGGGCAGACTTGGTCAATCTGTCAATGATCATCCAGATCCCATCGTGACCCTGCCTTGATCGTGGTAGTCCTACTACGAAATCCATGGAGATGTTGTCCCACTTCCACTCTGGTATTTCCAATGGTTGTAAAAGTCCTTCAGGCCTTTGATGTTCCGCCTTGACTTGTTGACAGACCAAACACTTTGCAACAAAGACAGCTACATCTTTCTTCATACCGTTCCACCAGTAATTATTTTTTAAGTCTCTGTACATTTTGGTACTCCCTGGATGTACTGAAAATCTCGATATATGTGCCTCGGCCATTACTTCTTCTCGAATTCCATCGACGTTTGGCACATACAATCGTCCTTTCATCCAGAGTATTCCATTTTCATCAATTTGAAATTCTGGAACTTTTCCTTCTTGGATTTGTTCTTGAATTTTAAGGATGGAGGTGTCTTGACTCTGCTTCAACTTGATGGTCTCTCGGAGGTTTGGTTGCACTGATAGGGAATTTAAGTTCACCTTCCCAGGGTTCCTTCGACTCAAGGCATCTGCCACCTTATTTGCCTTACCCGGATGGTAATTGATTGATAGGTCATAGTCCTTGAGAAGTTCCATCCATCTTCTTTGTCTCATGTTTAATTCCTTTTGAGTGAAAATGTACTTGAGGCTCTGGTGATCAGTAAAAACTTTGCATTTTACTCCATAAAGGTAGTGCCTCGAGATTTTAAGCGTAAATACTACTGCGGCTAACTCCAAGTTATGAGTGGGGTAATTCTGCTCATATGATTTCAATTGCCGTGAGGCATAATCGATTACCTGACCCTCTTGCATAAGCACACACCCCAATCCTTCCTTTGATGTGTCACTGTATACAGTGAAATTCTTACCATCCTCGGGAAGAATGAGTACTGGTGTGGATGCTTTCAGGATTTCGAAACTCTTTTCACAAGCTTCATTCCAAATGAATTTCGAATTTTTCTGAGTAAGTTATGTGAGTGGAATGGTTATTGAAGAAAATCCTTCCACAAATTTTCTATAGTAGCCTGCTAATCCCAGAAAACTTCTTACTTCAGTCACTTTCTTTGGTTGTGGCCAATCCTTGATTGCCTCTACCTTCTTAGGATCTACTGACACTCCTAATTCAAATATTATATGCCCTAAGAACGCCACACTTTTTAACCAAAATTCACATTTCTTGAATTTGGCGTATAGTTCCTTTTCTCGAAGTGTCTGCAAAGTGAGACGTAGATGCTCTTTGTGTTCTTCTTCACTTGGTGAGTACACAAGGATATCATCTATGAAGACAACTACAAACTTATCGATATATGGTTTGAATACCCGATTCATAAGGTCCATGAATGCTGCAGGAGCATTTGTTAGACCAAAAGTCATTACCGTGAATTCGTAATGTCCATATCTTGTCCTAAAAGCAGTTTTAGGGATGTCTCCAGTTTTGACCTTCAGTTAGTGATAGCCAGATCTTAGATCGAGTTTTGAGAAAACTTTGGCTCCTTTTAACTGATCAAAAAGATCGTCAATTCTCGGGAGTGGATACTTATTCTTTATGGTTATCTTGTTTAATTCCCGGTAATCAATACATAGCCTCATGATTACGTCTTTTTTCTTTACAAAAATCACCGGGGCTCCCCACAAGGATGCACTAGGGCGAATCTGCTTCTTATTCAGTAATTCCTGAAGTTGCTCCTTTAATTCCTTTAATTCAGCTGGATCCATTCGGTATGGTGCCTTTGAGATTGGTGCAGCACCAGGAATCAAATTGATTTCAAATTCTACTACTTTATCGGGTATATCACTCGGTAATTCTTCGAGAAAAACATCTGGAAATTCTTGAACAATTGGAATATCTTCCAACTTTGGGATTTCTTCCTCTTTGACTTCATTGATTACAGCTAGATAAATCTCTTCACCTCCTTTTATGGCCTTCCAGACTTGTGAGGCAGATAGTAAAGCTTTTCGTTCTTTGGATTTCCCGTGATACACGCCTTCCCCTTTTGTCGGAGTTTGAAGTCTAATATCTTTCTTTTGACAGTCTACTATGGCATGGTTTTTAGCTAACTATTCCATTCCAAGGATGATGTCAAACTCAACCATATTAAGTTGAATTATTTCCACTTCAAAAGTTTGATTGCTGATACAAATTTTACAGTTTCGATGCACTTTGTGTGTTTCAATTGTCTTGCTGGCAGGTGTTGCTACTCTTAACAGTTCACTAAGAATATCATGATCAAGTTTAAGCTTCTTAGCAAATCTTCTAGACACAAATGAATGCGTAGCACCACAATCAAATAAGGTATAAGCAGGCATTTCATTGAGTAAGATAGTACATGCCACCACTTCTTTGGTATCATTCGCTTCCTCTTGGGTGATTGCATATACCCGTGCATTGGTCTTGTTTTCATTTTTCTTGTTGGGTCTCACCCATTTGTCCTTGTTGTTTGGACAATCTTTTATCCTATGACCCACTTTTCCACACTTGGAACACGCACCTATCTTCCGATAGCATTCTCCGGTATGATACTGTTTACAGTTGTCGCACCACTTCCCTTCCCTATTGCCAGTGCTGTTAAAATTTCCTCTTGGAGGCCCACTCGAATAATTTGGTTTCCTAAACTTGGGACCATTCTGAGTAAATTGACTGCTCATCGGTCTTTTGTTCTTGTTTTCTTCCTCACGACGCTTGATATCAGTTTCTGCGCTCATTGCCGCGCCCATCAAATCTGAAAATCTGTTTGGCTTGAACACTGCCAATGCTGACTGAATTCGACTGCTGAGTCCCTTCTTGAAACGATGCATTTTTAACGTTTCATCCGACATGATTGTTGGGACATAGGTTCCCATATCGTTGAATCGAGAAGTGTATTCCATTACTGACATGTCCGGAGCCTGTTTGAAATTTTCAAATTCACTTAACTTCTGTAGTCGAAATTCAGCGGGATAGTGTTGTCTCAAAAATTCTCTCTTAAAACCCTGCCATGTGATCTCTTCCATTTCTGCCAAAGATGGCGACACAGTTTTCCATCATTTCCTAGCTCGCTCTTCCAAAAACAGTGTTACAACCTCCACTCTCAGTTCTTCAGGTATTTCCAGTAAATGTAGTTGTGTTTCGACGTTCTTGAGCCAGTTGTGGCTGACTTCTGGGTCTGGGTTCCATCAAAAGTTGGAACTCGATTCCTTCTGAGAGATCCGTAATGATACTTAATCCCACGCGGTTGCGGTTCAGGTGGTGGTTGGATGGCGTTAGCCAATGGGTTCACGAATCCTTGTAACGTTGCAGCTACGATAGTAGCTATTGCCATCATATCTTCTTAACTGAGATTTACTCTTGGTGGTGGTGGTGGTGGTGGATTTTCATTTTGTTTGGCACCACGAGGGTTACGGTTGTTTCGGGGTGGTCTGCCTGCCATTTCCTATAAACATATATTTTATTAATTCGTTTGCCACAATATTTAATCAAAGGACTAATTTCAGTAAATTGTAAAAAAATTTCATACAACCAAATATTTTCCAAAACAAATGATTAATCAAATATTTCTAGATACAATCGAAGCCTATTCTAGAACTCTCTCTCCCTACTCATCTATAACTTCTCCGTCTCCTACAGCCTCGTTATCTTCTTCTTCCATCGGGTTTTCTTCTAGTTGTTCTATGAGTTCTTCCAAACTGACCATCTCATTTTGTAGGTGCTCAATATAATTCTGCAGTTGTGTGTTGTGGTGATCGAGGTTGTTTACTTGGTCTTGCAGCTCTTGTATTGTTGATTGGCTTATTTTCTCATCGATTTCTTGCTCTTCAATCCGCTCCTGAAGACGGCATTGGGTTTTGAGAAGACTATCATCCCGGATTTGAAGCGTAAAAATCCTATCTTGCGCTTTCTTCAACTCTTGCTTGGTGGTCTCGTGCTGACGCTCTGACTCTAGATGATAAGCAGCGTATCGTCTAACGTCTTCGCGTAGTTTCTTTTCTTCCACTCGGGCCTCACGAAGATCCTCCATCATGCATACGTTATTCCCATCCAACTGATAGTTATCTCTCTCAAGTTTATCATTATTTCTTTCAGTGTTTTAATTTCTGACTCCTTTTCCTGAAGTTCATTTATAATGCTTTGAAAGTCCATGTTGGTTTCCTATAAGATAAGATACTTATCAATTTTTTTTTAAAATATGCAATAATAGAAAGATAATATAAAGTTCCAAAATAATTTGGTACACATAATATTCTCTCAGTCACAAGTTTACTACAATCAAGATATTTTATTATAATGCTAATCTAATCGAACATCTTTCCGTCGTCACTGTCACTAGTGCTGTCATCTCCGGCCACCTCCATCGGTGCTACTTCCTCTTCCTCCATGTTCTCTATCACCAAATGTAGGTAGTTGTTCTGCTCTTGAAGTCTCTCCATGGTGCCGTGGAGCTTAGATATGTACCGTTCTTGTTTGGCGTTCAACTGTTCCTGATGCTGACCAGCCCTAGCAGCACGTCCTCTTTCTGTTTCTACCCTCTCAAGCAACTCTCTGTTCAGTGAAGCCAGACGCTCAATGCGAGCTGAGTCGGTAGGTATATGAAAGAGTTGGCTCTCAGCCAAGTCCAAATGGTGAGTAAGTCGCTTCACATCGGTCTCCAATATATGCCTAATCTCCTTAAGTTCCTGTTTTTCCAGTTTCTCTCTAGCAAGTTGCGCCTTCAAAGTCGCAATCTCCCTAGCTTGATTATCTACGGTAACCTGACGCATACGAAGAGCAGCCTGAGTGCGATTACGTGGAGCAGCCATTTCCTAGGATAAAAATGGAAGTAAAGCGTCAGAATCGTATAAAGGATAGAAAGGCGCAAATAGTAGAAACATAGTTGTTGTGGAAAATTTCAGAGTTTGTGGAATGATCAAAGGGATATATTTTTGAAGTCTATTTGAAATTTAGGAAACAGATGAAAGTTAGACTTCAAGAACGGATGAAAGTTGGACTCAAATTGGGATACACTAGGCTTTTGCCAAAATTTTACTTCGTCAAATTTGTTCTATCAAAATCCCAGCAAAATTATGAACCTGGCGGCTCTGATACCACTTAAATGTCACGCCCCGTGTCCGAAGCCTCTCTGACATCCGGAATTGTTTAAAAATTACTTGAAAACAATTAAGCCTCGTATAGAAATGCCAAAAACCAGTCATTTTCATAAATAAAACATTGTCTTTACATTGACAATAGAATAAAATTACATCAGAGTTGCGAAATGCGGAAAACCTAAACAAAAGGGATAACTTGATTCCTGCTCTTGATCATCGATCACTAACCCCAGAAAGCTTCCTGCTCCTCCTCATTTATTTGTTATTCATTTTTATCTGAAATTGTAAGGGGGTGAGTGTTTTTGGGGAAACACTCAGCAAGTGGGGGTCGATCGATTCCAAAGATACATATAGTGAAAGGGGATCGGTTACGGTGGCCGGAAACGCAACGGAAGCACAAAAATTTTTGATTTTAGCATATAAATTTCGGCCACCTTGAGTTTGTGTAGGAAATACAATAAAACACCAAAATGACATTCATAGTGTGTTTAGAAATAGTTACCTATCAAACTCTTAAGGTTGATGATGGCTCCAACCAAGTTGTAAACAACTTGGCTCTTGAATGGAATGAAGATCTACAAGCTTCCTTGGACTCCTTTCTTTCCTTCAAATTAGGCCCACCACTTGCAAACTAGAACCCCTCTTATTTTGCACTAGAAAAATAAAAGGATTTTTCAAGGAGAAGTATTTTTCTTCCTCAACACTTGAAGAGAAAAATTGAGAGAAAAACTTGGTAGAATAATGCTCAAAGTTTCGGCCATCACATGCTTCAATGGGGGAAGGGAGACTAGCCTTGGTAGTGTAAAAAGTTGTGGTGCATTCCAATGCCATGTCTTGGATGTTGCAAAAGTTGTCTCCCTAACCTTTCATCTCCCATGCATGCATATCTAATTTGATTTTTAACAAGTAAAAATCCATGGACTAAATTTAATTATCTCAAACATATTTGAGACTAATTAAATATTATTTGAATTTACTCAAGTCCACTAGTTAAATAATTTATTTAAATTGAGCTCTACAAGACTCAATTTGATTTAATCAATTCAACACTTGAATTAATTTAATTATTTGGACTCTACTAGGTCCACTAGTGTTTAATTAATTCAACACTTGAATTAATTTAATTTAGTCCATAATAATGTTTATGAAAATTACAATTTTCAAATACATTATTTATTTGGCCAACTTTTAATTTAAGAACACATTCATAAATTAAAATTACATTTCTCTCATAGAAGTCATACTTCTATTTTTCCTTACGCTTATAAACTCATTTATAAGCCGTTCAACACATTGAACTATTTTACTTCTCAACGGGATCTAGAAAGCTAGTACTTGTGTGGCCCTCAATGGTTCATTGATACAACTAGCTGTGGGTTCACATCTCCATGTGATTCGGACTAAACATGTCCTTATATGAGCATACCCCAATTGCTCCATTCTTACTTATCAACTCCTTGATAACAAGAACGTCAGAAATTAAGTCTGATAGTACCCAACCAATCATGTTAAACGCCTAGCAGCATCGCTTACATGATTCCCTAGGTATCAAATGTTAGTGCCTGCAAGAACCATTCAATTATGGTTAGCGTACAATACGGTCCCTTCAACTCATATATCCCGACCGATTCGACAACCATTGGTTTATCGAGAGTTGTCAATGAATCGATACTATGTGTCATGCCGTAGTTGCATCGATGGTGTAATCTATGAAACTCCTTTCATAATTACCACCATACTCTGATCAGAGATTTCACACTACATATACATGAAAACTCATAGGATATCCATACCCGAAGGTAAGCGGTGAATCCCCGACTACAATGCATCGACTCCTATATGTTTCGACAGAACACCCAACCTTGCCACCTGATGACCCCATGAGAGTCGGTAAACAAGTCAAAGTGTAATTCTAGCACATAGAGTCTCAATGTTGTCCCAGGTCATAAGGACTAATGGTGTACAACCATAAACCAGGACTTTTCCACTCGATAAGTGAGAACCACTTGAAAAGTCCTTTTATGGAGGGTTGTTCAGTGCACTCTCTACAAGGAGCACCTATCTGCATGTTCGGACATCACAATGTCCCCTACCAATGAAACATGGTACTCACATCGCAGATACTAGTCTCTAACTCGAGCGGCCTATATCCTTCTTAATGGCGGCTGAATCGACTAGGAACCGTTTAGAATATACAGTATTGCAAATACGAGTTTCATGATACTCATCATATGAGCATCTCATATTCTTTCTACTATTTGTATATTCAAGGGCTTTATCTATGCAACTAGCATGGGTATACAGATAAAGAAGTGCCAAAACGATAAATTCAAATATTATTAAAATAAAGACTGTTTATACATAGAGTTTAATCATGAACCCTCGGCCAACACTTGGCTCGACGGGCACCTACTCTAACATATAGAACTTAATTCTTTAAAACAGTTCTTTAACAATCTTTCAAATCTTATTACCTTTAACTTATCATTTCGAAATGGACAAGTATGAGACAGATAATTCAGAACGAATCAGATTTTCAGGACGGTTCAGAAACAAATCAGATTTATACCAAACGGAACACTGTTACTCATCTCATTTCCATGGTCAAATTGTCCCCAATATGTTACTCCTCTAAGGGGTGAGGCCAGAACTCGGTTTTATACCCACTGGTGGGGGTCAGACAGAAATGGTTTTAATTACCCACCATTGGGGGCCAAACAGAAATGGTTTTATACCCACCATTGGGGGCCAGACAGAATCACAATTCTCGTCCCATTTCAAATAGAATCGTAACAGTGTAACAAAGATCTCAGAAGTAACAGACAGCCTTTCAGATTTTCAGATTTCAGAGTTTTCATACGGACACAGCGGAATTAACGAATTTCGAAACATAGAAGAGAACACATAATCAATCAAAATTTTAAACAGAACAGATAGCAAATTTTCGAAAATGAAGACACACATACATGCATGTCATGATATACATATTCAAGTTTAAAAATACAAACAAATATATATCAAAAGCCCACTTACCGATTTCTTGTACGAAGCTTTCTCTTGAAATTTCGGCAGCACTTCGGCGCAACTCTAAAGAACACCGTCTTTGATCGGGCAGCACTTCGGCAGAAGGTTTCCGTACTAGACTGCACGAAAATATTCCCTCCTTCTTCCTTGACTTCGGCCGAGACTTGAGGGGTGAAGAGAGGGCCGAAAATTTGGGAGAGTTTTTGAGGGATTTTAGAAGTGCATTCTTGTATGTGACTTTATGTGGTATTTATAGAAAATTCTTGCCCCTTCACCTTGCCTTGGTCGACCACTTGGAGCACAATAAATGCCATAATGGTGTGATTAATTTTAGACCCAAAATTCCATGTGTTCTCCAAGTTCAAGACTAGTTATAATGGTGGGTTCAAAAGTTCATGCATCCTTAAATGCCACCTTGATTTTCTACAGGTCATTTCCTACATCATTAATATGTCCTAGCTCTTAGCTCCTCCCGCAGCTCCTTCATGGGTTAACGTGAAGGTCATTTCTTGCACATTTAATTTGTCCGAACTCTTGGCTCAACTTATAGCACCCTTTTTTGTTTTGTTAGGACAAACTTGGTTGAGCTGCTTCGAGCTGACAGATCGTGTCCTTGAGCTGGGGTTTTACTCCTTCCGTGACAATTCTCCGATAGATACGATTATTTGCAGCTCGGCCTTTTGTTGAGCTAATCATCGAGTTTTGAAGTTACTTCCACGAGTTACTAGCTGAAAATTTAAGTTCATAATTAAGTTTATAATTAGAATGAAAGTATTCTGATCTTAGATTAAGCTAAGTTTTAAGCTCGTGTATTTCTTACCTTATTTACTTGAGATCGTAAAATCTCGGATTCTCACACCAGTTGCAAGACTGGAAGCTATCAGAATATTCCTTGCCTATGCATCATTCTAGAACTTCAAAGTCTACCAGATGGACGTGTAAAGAGTGCATTCCTGAATGGCCAGTTGCAAGAAGAAGTCTATGTTGAACAACCTCCAGGTTTTATCAATCATCATTTTCCTGATCATGTCTACCATTTGAACAAAAAGCCTTATATGGTCTTAAACAAGCTCCAAGAGCTTGGTATGAAACTCTTTCAAACTTCCTAACTGATCACGATTTTTCTGTTGGATCAGTTGATAAGACATTGTTCAAATTTTCTAAGAGTGATCACATTTTACTTGTTCAAATTTATGTTGATGACATCATATTTGGGTCAACATACCCCAAATTATGCGAGAAATTTGCTAAGTTGATGCAGGAGAAATTTGAAATCAGCATGATGGGTGAACTAACATTTTTTCTTGGACTACAAGTGAAGGAACTGGAGACACGCACTTTTATAAGTCAAACTAAATACACGAAGGAGTTGCTGAAAAAATTTGGCATGGAATCGTGTTCAGCTGCAAGTACTCCCATGAGCTCATCAGTGAAACTGGACACTGATCAATGGGGAATATTAGTTGAGGCGACACTTTACAGAGGTTTAATAGGTTCATTATTGTACCTAATTGCTAGTCGTCCTGATATTGTATTTGATGTCTGTATGTGTGCTAGATTTCAGGCAAACCCTAAGCAATTATATTTTTCAGCTGCCAAACGTATTTTAAAATATCTTAAGGGCACACAAAATGTTGGGTTATGGTATTCTAAAGACTCCTCCTTCAATTTAGTTGGATATTCAGATGCAGATTATGCAGGATGTAAGCTTGATCGTAAAAGTACAAGTGGATCATATCAGTTTCTAGGAGACAGACCGATCTCTTGGTTCAGCAAGAAGCAAACATCCATATCAACTTCCACAACTGAAGCAGAATACCTTGCTGCTGGAAGCTGCTGTGCTCAACTGCTCTGGGTTCAGCAACAACTGAGAGATTATGGAGTTGACGCTAAAGAATTAGCCCATATTCTGTTACAATACAAGCACGATTGCTATTACCTACAATCCAGTTCTTCACTCAAGGACCAAGCACATAGATGTCAGGCATCACTTTATCAGAGATCATGCCTTGAAGGACATAAAACTGGAATATGTCTCAACTGAACAACAAGCAGCTGATATCTTCACCAAACCATTGCTCGAGACTAGGTTTTCTCACTTTCGCAATATACTTGGATTAATTGATTTATCCTAATTAGTTTCATTGTTGATATATCAGTTGTTAATTAATATGTGTCATCTATCAGTTCTATTGTCATTTACTGTTCATTCAGTTCGTCTCTTATCCTTTTGAATTTCAACTGATGTCAGTTATTATGTTCAGTTCGTAATTTACTTATCAACTGATGAGATTAACTCGTGCAGGAAAATAAAAGACAAAGATAAACGAGATAAACATTTTATTTATTTAAAGAAATTAGCACGGATTACATCAAAAAATTCTTCTTCTACAAAAGACCTCCACTTGTTCAACCAACGAGTTAAATCTCCGGTTAATGTCTTAAGAAAGCTATCTGAGTCAGCAATACACTCTAGGATCTTCCTTTCCTTTTGGAGCATTAGTTGGTAGACATATTGATCTTCGAAGATGTCCACCGTATCAGCAACGTGCAAGCGTTCCCGATATTTCTTCAGTTTTTCCACCAGTTTGGGGGTGGTAGCCATTCCACACTCCTGGGAAACTGGAGCCCTTGAAGCTCCTTTCAGTATCGAAAGATTTTGTGGAAGACTTCATCTTCCATATCAGTTTTTCTTTTCTCCAGAGTTGAGTTCATTAAAGCTTCAGCCATATATGGAGTCTTTGAGCTACCTGCACATGCATGATAGCTTTTGAATATTATTTGCTAATATGTTTGATACTAACTGAGCTATTCTTATTTATAGCTCAGGGTCAAGGAAGATGAAAGGACAAAGTTATTACGGAAGACAATTAACCTTCTAAGCATAAGATTTAATTTGATTAGTCTTGTTTAAATTATCGTAATCTTTTTATGCATTTATTAAGGGGGGATATTGGTTTAAAAAGTTAACTGAGAAGACATCAGTTAATAAATCTTCAACTAAAAAGACACAATTTCACAACTGATCGTTCAGCTGATTATTTCACTAATCTTCTCACATAAGTTAACAAATTAACCATTTTTTATTCCAAATTTAGTGACGTGACTGATTATCAAAGCATTAAATGCTTCTTTCAACAAATGATATGTTGAAACGTGGACCCTTTTAATCCATGTATTTTCAACACACGCTTTTACCACGTACACACGTCTTTTATTTAAAATTTCCTAGACTGACATGTGTCCAATAATTCGAACAGTCACGTACATAAGTACTTTGCTCGCTCCATTTCAGTTCTTCTTCCTTACGCTTACCTAAAATTCTCAAAGCAAAAGAAAATTTAAGCTTTCTCTTTCGCAGGAAATCTTTCAGTTCTAATGGCAAATCAAATTCCCGCTCACATGTTGAATGCTATGGCTATCAATTTTGAATCAGTTCTATCAGTCGGAGAGGCCTATGTCAAGAACATCATTCTGAAGCTAGAATCAGCTGGGCTGAGGACATTTTTGAGGCAATCTTCACAAGAGATCTATCTGAAGGACCTTCAAGATTTCTCATCTAATGGGAATATCAATTCTGATGGAAGCATCATCTCTACTGTCAATGGTCAGTTGTTGACCATTTCTGAAGAATCGTTTGGAGAATTGTTTTTATTGCCTTCTGATGGGCTAGCAAACCTTGCTAAAGTTAAGGCATATGATGTCGAAGAGATGAAAACTCTAATCTCTGTTGATGGACGGAAAATCCAAGTTTCCGATCCAAAGAAGGAACTGAAGCACGAAGTTCAGTTTCTGGCTAATATTGTAGCCAAGGGGCTATTGGCAAAGCCAGTATAATTTGCTGCTCTAACCTTGGAGAAATTTCAAGCCATTACTATTATCAAGGCTGGACGAAGACTGAACTGGAAGCACCTTATCTTCAATATCTTGAAGAATATGTTTTAATCCACCAAGCAGTCCAAAGGATTCGCAGTATAGCTGAGTTACTTGATGAAAGTCAAAGGTCAATACCTTATCTGAGAACAGGTCAATGCCTTTGTTGAATCAAAACTGAAAGTTTATGATGCTTGGACGAGGTTCAGAACTCACACCTTCGCCAAACAGTTGAAAAAGAAGTCTAAACTGAATACTTTCATCAAATTGGAAGCAACTGTTCTCAAAATGTTCAAAGCTTCTACAATTGTTCAGGCATTGGGGATAAAGAATTATTTCTTTGATCAAATAAGAGCCAAGAAGTTGGGTCAACTGATTGAAAAGCTCAAAAGCAACAACATTCCTACAAGTCCAACCGCTTATAATGATCGAGCTGTGCTCACTCAGTTGGACACAGATCTTATTGCTCTGCAATCGCAGATAAAGTTTTGGGAAGTGGATCAAGAGCTAATCAATCATGAAGGCACTTCATCAGAAGAAGAAGATGAATCGCCATCTCAGCACAAAGAGCCATCCTCAAAACAAGCTGCTGCTACAACAGTAGAGCCAATTCAGGATGTGCCACCATCTTCTTCTACTGCTGATCCTCAACTTTACTCGGACGCTGACTTGACACTTGCTAATATCGATGAGATCATTCAGTCAGTCGCCCTAGAATTTCAATCAAATGTGCCTTCAACTAAATCAGTTGATCTCTCAACTAATCAAGCAGCTACAGATGCTCATATCCCTGTCTCTGCTGAACAAGATGTTCAAACTGATGTGCCTATTCACTCAACTGTTGAACCAAATGTAGAAAATGTTGTCACTGAGGAGACTCAGTTGCATGTTGACGAACCACAACGAGTTTCAGTTGACCAACAATCAGAACCATCATTAACTGACCCTCCAACTGAAACTACCGCAGATCCTCAAATTAATCAGCAGTATAGTCCATCTGCTGCTCCAAATCAATCTTCTTCTCCTCCTATTCAAGAAGAAGTCAGTGTATAAGACGTTCTAGAGCTGACACATGCTGAAACAGAGGTTTCTGACCGGACTTTGGTGATATTTGATCGATCTACCAAGGAACAAGAACCAGGGCCGTCTGGACCAGTATCTCCTCATCCATCATCAGACATGGATTTGGTCCTTGAAGAAATTCAGGACATTCAGCTCAATATATCAAAAATAATGCGAGAAATAAAGGAGATTCAAAGCACTCAGCTTGCTGACTCTCTGAAGCTGAACTCCTCTAGTGAATTTAATTCAGGCAAACTGAAATAAATTCAAACAGCTGTGACCTCCGTCTCTTTTGCGATCGACGAGCTTAAAAAGAACAGAGGCTTAGCTAAGAGTATCTATCTTACTCAAGACCCAATCAGCAAGCGAGTAGAAGCCATGGAGACAGCTTTCTCAAAGAAAATCGACTTGCTGCAAACAACTGTATTGACTGTTGTCAAAGACATTGCAGCTGATGTTAGGATTCTATCTCTCAAAGTCGATGTTTTGACAAAAAAGGGGAAGCAGCTAGATTGATGAAAGAATAAGAGAGGAAACAACTGAAGAGACATTTTTGTCAGTTATTAGTTGAAGATTATTTGTTTTCTTTGTACGAATCTGTACACTAGAAAAATTATTTTATCTACAATGATTCAAAGCATTCTTTTACTTCAACTGATCAGTTTACTAAATTCTGAGCTTTGTCAATCACCAAAAAAGGAGAAATTGTTGGAAACTAAATTTCAGTGATTTGACAAACTAAGCATCGAACTTATTGGAATAACTGATCAAAGGCAAACGAGCTTAACTGAATAAAATCTTACAACTGATAGTTGTCATTAGCTGAAGATTAATGTGTACCAGCTAAATCTTATCCGCGTAGAACTGATCAGTTGAAGCAGAATCTAACTGACTGATCAGTTGAAACAATCAGTTAGGAATTTTCCAGCAAAGTATCCTTCAGCTGATCTCTCAGTTGTACACGTCATCAGTTGAGAACGACAACCGACGAATAGTACAACATACTGCAACTAGTAGTGGAACGCCACATTTCAGAGATTGCAGTGTACGAATGTCAGAGAATATTGACGTGGCAATCAACGGATATAAAGATTCGAATGTTATTTAATATTACCGTTGAGAGGGAAGCCTATAAATAGGTGAAGAAGGCAGCTGAGAAAAATACACGCGAACTACTATTCTATTCAAGCTTGTTGTTACTCTGCTAAAATCACCACTCATATTCAGATATCAAGAGCTCACTCTTATCAGATTTATCAGTAGCAATCGAGGCTACATTTACGAGCTTGTTATCACTTTGAAATCTTTGATTAGATTCATTCAGTTTTGTTATACTCAGTCACGCACTGAAAATGTTTTTGTGAACTAAGAGTTTCAGTTTGGCAGTGTTAAGTCCAAACTGAAGTGGGTCAGTACAACTTTTGTATTCGATCAAATTCTTTTAGTGATAATCCTATCTTCGTGATAGAAGGGGTGAAGTAGGAGTTATTTTATTCTCCGAATATCCAGAAACAAATCGTGTGCATTTTATTTCAGTTACTATCAGTTATTCTATCTTTCAGCCAGTTTACTTCCGCAACTATTTTTCAGTTAAACTGATTGTTATCGACTGACGAGATACCGAGTGTCAGTTTGTCACTAAACTAAACCCAATCTTGGAAAAGAATATATAATTAGTGAGTGTTTATTCAACCCTCTTTCTAAACACTTATCACCTACTAACCGATCCTTTCATATGGCCATGAGAAAAACAAAATACCTGAACAATTTAGAACTACATGACTTGTTTGCAAATTTAAAATCCTATGAATTCAAGATGCAACAAGGTAGGGCGAACCAATAGTCCAATCAGTTACAACTGGCCTAAGCGCACTGAAACTCGAGCCAACAGTTTCACTTGAGAATTTAGCTGAAAAAATGAACAATGACGCAATGTCATTGTTCGCAATCAAATTCTGAAAATTCAAGAGAAATAATCAAGTTCCATCCAAAGAAACTATCACAAGAATGAATCAAAAAGGAACAAAATGTATGCTTTAACTACGAAAAAACTGGTTACTTCATTGCTGATTGTCCAAAACAAAAAAAATAGACATGAAGAGATCAGTTTAAAAAGATAAGAAGTCCTTCGAACACATGAGAAGATTCAAGGATGAGAAGAAGTCATCCAGAAGAAAGCACGAAGCCTTGGTAGCTGAAGAGAACAAGTCAAAATAGGCTGAAACTGACAGCGAAGCATCAAAAAGTGAGTTCAAGTAGCTCCAGTGACTAAGAGCTGAAATTCCTCATTGCTAATGATGTAGAGCTGGAATCTAACAGCGATCAGGTATTTGACTTTAGCTCTACTGAATTTACACGAGGAGAACTCATTACCACACTGCACGATATGGTCAATGAGTATCACAAGCTGGCTGTCTCCTTTGAGGAAGCTAAGGCTAGACGAACTGATCCTTCAAATGACAAAATTGATAGTTTAAAAATCAGTTGAAAGCTTAAATGTCAAAGAAGAGATTGTCAAGCTAATAGTTGAAAAAGATGAAAGTCAATATTTGATTCGCCAGTTGAGCTCAGAAAACTCTAGACTGACTAATGTAAATCAATCTTGGAATAAGTCATCAGTCACGTTGACTGAAATGCAAGGGGTCGCAGAAACTAGTTGGGAATAAAATGGGTTTGGACTTCAATAGCCAAGATGAACCCTCAACTAGCCGTAAATGCCAAAAATGAATATGAGCAAAGGGAAGTATATTCACTTTGTTAAATCAGTCATGGTACATAAACAATCTGAATTCAGTAAGTCGGCTGAGCAACCAACTGAAAATATGAACAAGGTAAAACGGAACAGAATTGGTTATAGTCCTAAGTGTTCAAGTGATTCAAGCAACTAGTTACCCAAGCGGTCCAGTTATGGCTAGGGATGGGTGCGGTACAGTATACCGTACCGAAAATATCGGTATGGAATTTTTCCATACCGTTACCGATATCGCACATTCGATATACAGAATTTTAGGTATGAAAAAAGTTCATACAGGTACCGTATCGGCACTGAAAATTTTGTCGGTATACCGAAAAAAATTTCGGTATACCGACATTTTTTCGATATACCGAACTTAAATTTTAAAAAATAATAACAATAAAAAATTATTTTTGGTATTTACCGAAAAAAAATATTTTGTACCGATACCGAAAATTTCGGTACGGTATTGAAATTTTCGGTATAAGGATTTTTTCGGTAAGTTCGGTATTTTTTTCGGTACGGTATTTCGATATTTCGTTATTTTTTCTCACCCCTAGTTATGGCAAACAGAACTTAGCAAAAGGCTATGACATAGTTACAATTGCAAGCTTGTTCAAAAACACTACGGGATGAACAACAAGGTTAATAGAGCACAAACACTTGTTGTATCATCTTCACACCACATACCTGTCACACACAAATTAGGTAAAGTTATCTGGAACGCAGAAATTGGTAGATCAGTTCGATTGATCCAAGTCTTAGTTCCCAAAGGACTAATCAGTTAAGTACCCAAATAAATTTAGGTACTAAATTTATTTATTATTTGTGTTTGCAGGTTACAGGTAAACTGACCAAAGGCTCAGTCTAGTAGTTGGACAGTGGATGCTCAAGACACATGACTGGAGATGCAGATTTAATATCACAATAGGTCAAGTATTCTGGTCCCAAAATCATTTTTGGTGATGCATCACAAGGTAGAACCGTAGGTAAGGGTAAGCTTATCCATGATAACATTATTATTGATGATGTTCTACTTGTTGATAATTTGAAATGTAATTTTATTAGAATTAGTCAGTTATGTGATCATAACTATTCAGTTGAATTCATAGACATATATGCACTCTCGAAAAAACAACTACTAATATTATAACGACATAAAGTGAGTTGGAGCAATTAACACAATGAACCAGTTTGCTTGGTCTCTTCAAATCAATTAAAAAAAATTTTATGACATAAAAGGTTGAACCACCTAAATTTCAATGTCATTGCACAACTGAGCAAACACGAACTGGTAACTGGTTTGCAAAAGATTGAGTTTTCAAAAGATAAAAATTTGTTAAGCATGTCATCTTGAGAAGCAAGTAAGAACATCTTTAAAAAACAAATGAAGTAAATCTTCTACTCGATGCTTAGAACTTATGTATATGGACTTGTTTTGGTCCAATACCAGTAATGAGCTTAGGGGGAATGAAATACACTTTAGTGATTGTTGATGACTTCTCAAGATTTACTTGGGTAATTTTTTCTCAAATCAAAAGATCAGACTGCTTCACAACTAATAAATTTTTCAAAATAATTTTAAATGAAAAATAAGTTGGAATTAACAGAATGAGATCCGATCACGGAAAGGAATTTTTCAATCAGACCTTATGTCAGTTTTTTGAAAATTTTGGAATCAGACATGTGTTCTCAGCTGCAAGAACACCTAAACAAAATAGTGTAGCTGAATGCAGAAATCGGAATCGTAAGAAAACATCTAGAACTATGCTTTCTTATTCTGGGATTTCTCAAAGGTTTTGGTTAGAACCAGTTAACACGGCGTGTTACACTCAGAACAGATCGATGATTAATGAGAATCGGTCAAAAACACCCTATGGGATCTGGCATGGTAAGAAAAGTGTGGTATCATACTTCAAGATGTTTGGGTGTCAGTTCTTCGTTTACAATAATGATAAAAATGATCTAACTGCTTTCGATAGTAAATCAGATGAAGGTTATTTATTGTAAACTCATCAGTTAGTAAAGCTTATAGGATATTTAATAAGCGGACTCTTAATATTGAAGAATCAATACATGTTGTATTTGATGAAAATGTGCTAACTGATAAGCCAACCGATCCAGTTGAACTAACAAATCGTTTAACATATATCAGTTTGGAGGATGACAGTGAACATGAAGATCATGTTGTCAGAAATTTCCTTCAAACTCCAGAATTATAGGTGGTAGAACAACTAATTGAACATGACATAGTTCCAAATGATCAGTTTGGTATATATCAACGCATATTCAAACACAAACTGAAGTCATTTCAATTGGAGGAAAAGAAACTGGTCAAGTACAAACTGAACCAGTTACGCAAATAAGCTTGATGGATCCAAACTACAGACGGAGCAAAAATCATCCTCATGATTTGGTAATAGGTAACTCATTTGATCCGGTAAAAACTAGAAATCAAATGCTTAATATGTTCATAGACTTTGCATTTATATCTCAGTTAGAACCAAAGAAAACTAATGAAGCTCTAGCTAATCCAAGCTGGGTAATTGCTGTGCAAGAAGACCTAAATTTGTTTACCCTTAACAATGTCTGGACTTTAATCCAAAGACCGCTTTAAAAGTCTATTATATTTAAAAAAAAATGGGTGTACAGGAATAAATGGAACAGATATTGTTCAGTTGTCCGCAACAAAGCAAGGCTAATCACACAAGGCTATATGCAAGAAGAAGGAATTTATGATGAAACCAATGCTCATGTAGCTCGAATGGAAGCAATCGGAATATTCCTTGCCTATGCATCCTTCAAGAGCTTCAAAATATATCAAATGGATGTGAAAAGCACGTTCCTAAACAGTCAGTTATTGGAAGAGGTTTACATAGAACAACCATTAGGTTTTGTAAATCATCTATTCCCTGACCATGATTATCATTTTAACAAAGCATTATATGGTCTTAAACAAGCTCCCAGAGCCTAGTATGAGACCTTATAAAAATTTCTAATTGATCGCGATTTCACTGTAGGAACATTTTACAAGACAATGTTCAAAGTCTCGAAAAAATATCATACCTAACTCGTTCAAATTTTTGTTGATGATATTATTTTTGGGTCAACTAACCCCAGAGTCCAAGAGGAAACTAGTTCTGACAACTAGTGACTCGGAGAAGACTTCCTCTCCCCAACTGATCAAGAAGCTGAGATCTCAGAAAACCAAGCTGGCTGCCACTCTAGGAGCTCTACCTGAGCTCAGATTACTGCCATCCAGAGCTGAGGCACCACTCCATGTAGTTCCAATTCAATCAGTTCAACTAACAGCAGATCTCCGGACAAATATCAAAACAAACTATCTTCCAACGATAGTAACTGAATCCGGGGACAAGTTGAGGCTGACTGGGATTACAGCTCCTCTTGCAATAGTTTTCTGGCCAACCATCCTACCTCAGGCACAGCCGAAAAGGTGTGCTAATTAGAGAAGTGGTGGACACCGCATGCTCAGGAATGGATCTTCAACGTGTCCTAATTGATCTGAAGGGCAAGGCCAAGAGGATTGAAGAGCCAAGGCCTAACAATGCTATTCAAACTCATATCGACCTTATTATGTACGAGATCAATGAGTATGCTGAGCTGAAAATTGAGCATTATGATGAATGGGTATAGTTCAGACATGTGACCCTTGCCAAGCAGTTCAAGAAAAAGTCAGTTCTTAAGCTCTTCATCTCACTTGAGTCAGCAGTGATGAAGGTTGTGAAGGATACTTCAGTCTCCCAAGCAATGGAAAGAATGGCATACTTCTTTGATTTAATGAGAATCAAAAGGTTGACTGAGATAACAGATGAACTGAAGACCAACTATGATTCAGTTGGTCCAACACCTTACGCTGATAGTGAAATATTCCAAAACCCAGAATCTGATCTCATCACTATCCAGATGAAATAAAAAATTGGGAGATTAGACAGATGTTACATGTTCCAGTGGAGACGAGCGTTACACTAGTTTTGGGGCTGACACAAATTCGAGAAATTTCTCAACCATCCTCATCAGAAGCTCAACCCTCCTTTACAGCGTTAATTGTTTTGTCAACTTCTAAACCAGCAGTTCATCCAACTACCTACACTGAAGAAGAGCTATCACTAGCCAATATAGATGAGTTGTTGTTATCAGTTGCTGAGGATATTCACCAAGCATACAAAGATGACCAAGCTGCTAATGAAGTTGTTGTTTTGCTAGTGGACGAACTAGAAAATACACCAACGACTGAAGCAGAGGCACAAACTAAAGCAGTTCAATTGAGAACTGAACATCCTGGTGATGATTCAACTATACCAATAGTTCATGAACCATCAGTTTTACCAGAAATGATCTCAACTAGCTTGATGGTTCCTGAAACTTTCTTCATGTCAGAAGCTTCCCTCAATCGATCTCCTCCAATAAGATAGCTATGGCACCAAGTGTTGTAACTGATCATCATGATCAGCCTCAAAGTCTGTCAGTTCAAGAAGAGACAGTAAAAGAGTTGGCCAAAGATATTGACCAAGATGTTGCTCCAAGACAATTAGCGGTAGTGGAAATTCAGTCGTAAGGGAAAAGGAAAAGAAAATGATACAACTGAAGAATTCTCACCTGAACTACCACTAGCAACTGATGTAATGCTGGTTAGTATTTTGTCGCATCTCACAGATCTTGGTTCCAATATATATCAGGTCAATTCTACTCAGCCGCTACATTATTTGAGTCTGGACGCACTGAAATATCATACAATAAAGGACTTGAAGAATCTGACTAAGGATGTACCTGCTTTATTCTCCATGGTGGAAAAGATGAAAAGAAAAGCAGTTACAACTCCCACACTGATCACTTCCCAAGAAATACTCAGCAATCGGATTGACTTTGTACACAACAGTCTATCAAAGAAGATTGACAATGTGCAGAATCAATTAGATGAAGTTTCAGCTCTAGTAAGTTCAGCATTCCTTATCTTTTCCAAAGTGACGGGTATTGACAAAAAAAAGGGGGAAGAACCAAAAAAGCAAGCAGCAGCAAAAACAACCAAGAAGCACAGTGAATCGGACAAATCAACTGATAATGAAACAACTGGAAATAAAAAAAGCAAAGAAATTATCTAGTTACTTAGTCTGAAGAGCGCCTGTATATAATATTTTATTTTGTAAAGAACCAAAGAAGCCAGCAGCAGCAGAGACAAGCAAGAAGCATAGTGAAACGGACAAACCAATTGATAAAAGACCGGCTAAAAGAAAGCAAAGAAATGATCTAGTGTCCGAAATCAGTTACTTAGTTTGAAGAACACCATTATATAATATTTTTATTTTGAAATGTTTGTACGAATTTATACTTACCTCTTTCAAACTCAATGAAAAGTTAGTTCTTATTATCTACAAATATATACATTTATTTTATCAAATAGTTTCAGTTTATCAATTATATATCAAGACCATCAGATAACTCAGTATAATAGTTTAGAAATCGTAGTTTTGTAAAACACCAAAAATGGAAAAATTGTTGGAATTTATAAGTTTCATAGATTGACAAACAAATCCATAAAACAACTGAAAAACAAAATAGAACTGACGTAACTGAGAGGTCGTAACTGAAAGAAGATTTATTGGACTTAAATAGATTAAGAACTGAAGTTAATAGACTAAAGTTCTTATAAGAATAAATAAATCTTGTAACTCAGTGAACAGATTGAGTATCAGAACTGAAGACTTTGCAAAACTGAACTAAAATGACCTACCTCAACCGAAGTGTTCAAACTGACAAAATATTATTTAGAACTGATGTAGTCCAGCTGAACTGATATGTTGATCAGTTTGACTCCTAATCAATTAGCCACCTTATCAGATGCATTTTGAAATAATCAATAGACAAAATGATACTACGTATCAAAGAAAAGAGATAAAACAAAACAGTCTGATACATTGTACCTCTGTCAGAATAAATTTGTCAACATGGACTAGAAAACGATTCAATGGATATTAACCATTAAATACATTTAATGTGACCGTTGGAATCGAAGACTTATTATAGTTGATAAGTTCAGTTGAAGAAAGGTTACGAGACGAAACGAAATACCTATAGAACAACTATCAGTTATCTACGGTTTACTCTCAAGTTTATTTAGTTTACAAATCGCACAATTTAGCTTTTATTTCATTGTTGCATTCAGGCTATTTACCAGAGCTATTCAGTTATCAAACTGATAAGTAAAGAAGATAAGCTAAGAGTTTCAGTGTAACATTGAATAAGTCCAAATGAGGTGGGTTAGTACAAATCTTTGTAATCAATCAAAGTCATTTAGTGAAATCATATCCTTGAGATAGAAGAGGTGACGTAGGAGCAGTTGAAGACTCCGAACATCCATAAAATTCTTTGTATTCATCATTCTACTCATTCTATTTTCAATACTTTATCCAATCTTATTCAATCTATCTTACAGTTTATTTCCACATTACAATCATTAGTTAACTGATTGATATCAACACACAAGATTTTTGAATGAGATCCTTAAATAACCGATTTATATCCGAAAAAGATTACATAAGCTGAACTTTTTTTTATTCAAACCCCCTTTCTAAAACATCATCATCCTTAACCGATCCTAACACCCTCCTTCTTCAATTTCGTGGCCACTGTGACGACAATGACACCATTGGGATTCTTTTCTGTGTCACTAGGTAATGAGTCTGGAGCTCGTGTAGCAAACTGGTTCACCAATCATCCTAATTTTATTTCCACACTTTGCGTCACAGCATTGTGGTTTGGCCATCTTATCTCATTTCCATCTATGTACATTGCGAGCATATCATCAAGATTTGAATCGCTCTCAGATTTTTTGAAACCCAATGACATAGAAATTCAATTTTGTGAAGGTTTAACTTATTGTTGAGGATGCTTTTGTTGTGTGGGATGTTGGGGAGGATTGAAGTATTGTGGTTCAGCATGATTTTCCGTTGGCTTCCAACTGAAATTCGGATGATTTCTCCAACCCAGATTATATGAGAAACTAAATAAATTGTACTATTGTAGCACTTGGTTCACCATATAATTTATCGAGTGTAGAACCCATAAATTATAATATGTAAAAGCCATGCATAATTCTAGTGTTAAATATGATTTTATTGCATGAGAATTTAAATTCTTTTTCTTTAATTGTTATCTTTTCAGTTAATTAAGTGAGGCCGGACTGGAGTTGGAGTTTTGAGATAAAATTTAATATTAAGAAAACATTCCCAGAATTTATTTTAGCTAACTAGTAAGTTAATTTAAGGTAAAAGAATGTTTAAAGAATTATTTAAGTCCCTTGAGGTAAGTAGGAAATAAGTTCATTTAGATTCCATAATTAATGTGTTAATTCACTAAATTATTTAAAGGATAGATGAGACTCTAAAGATTTAAAATACACTAACTAAGCAATATTTCCCCTCCATTTATTAGCTTAATTACGGCCACCCCATATATGTCATAACAATTCTTTGACAACTCATCACCTTTGACCCTTTCCTTGTTATTTCTTAGTATGATAACCCTTCATTTTTCTAATCACCATTAATTATTAATTATTAATCCATCATTATCCTAGCCTTGTTTGACATGAAGAATCGGTCCTTGTTGCACCCCATTATCCCTCCAACAATCTCTTGGATATCAAACCATTTCAAATTCAAAGAGAGCAAGACTTGGTCTTGCCATCCCTTCTATATTGCAACTACCCTTCATCACTCCTAACCATTCCCTCCCTCTCCATTATTTCGAAAATTCAGAGCACATTCATAGTAAAAATCATGAGCCTCATAGCAAGAATTAAGAGAGGAAATCGAATAGAAGCAAGACAAGAAGATCACTCCGTCTCCTCTGCGCCGCGTCGTCGTTTCGTTCGTTTTCCTTTCAAAACGAACCAAGGCATGTATGTATTTTTATTTGCTCTTCAATCAATCCATATTCGTATTTTAAAACATCATACTCATGATTTTTTTGAAGCAAAAACCGAAATACATAGGAAGCATTTTTCGAAAATCATGTACAGAATTTTACGGTCACTTCATTGCTTCACGGTTTTGGGTATATTTTGATGGTTTCAGGTGGTTGGCTCGTGTCCAGGCTCCCAAGGCTGCAACTAGACATGTACTAGGACATTTTAGGATCATATTGGTCCAATATTTCAAGCCCATGCATGCTGGAAATCATAAATGACAGCAACTTCCCAAGCATTCCCCTTTGGTGATCGATTTTCTCATGTTGCTGTCAAAGGGAAATTAATCTGATCTTGGCTGGCCTATGGGCTATAGCCATGGTTAGAACACCTCCCTATCATGTCTATGACGTGACCAAGTTGCCCTTTCGAGGCTTGTTCCATGATGGAATCGGTTTTCAAATCAAAACAAGAACAGCCCCTTCGATCCCCATTTCATTTCTGCATGTGTCCCTCGGTTTTTGGTGGTTTGGAGTGGACCTTGTTTGGCCTGTGGCCCTTAGCCCTGTTTACACAATACCCCATGATGTCTAGATCAAGCCATGGTCAACCATATGGACATTGGTATGATGCTTGAGAGTAACAAAATAAAATTTTAGAAACATCACAATACAGATTTTGAGTTCTCGGTTGAAGCTTTGTGTTGTCCTAGGTGTTGGATTGGCTTGTGTTTGGCCTAGGGCACTTAGCCATGGTTCAAGCCACACCTTAGGATGTTGGGAAGAGGCTCTGGTCGGTGGTGCAAGCCCCAATGGCC
Organism: Primulina eburnea; assembly: GCF_022965805.1. NCBI lineage: Eukaryota > Viridiplantae > Streptophyta > Magnoliopsida > Lamiales > Gesneriaceae > Primulina > Primulina eburnea. Next base: position 24,038,046 of record NC_133118.1, read on the forward strand.
AATAGTCTCGCAAACGAAGCAATGTAAGCACAAGTATGGTTGCTGGAATTTCTGGACAGCAACTTGCTGTTTCGGTTCAGAGGCTCGTTTGAGTCCTTGGTTGGTTTTTAGCCTGTGGCCTTTGACTGGAAAGTACCTCATCAAGTTGGGAAGGCCGTGTTTTTGGATGTTTGTGATTCGGTTAAGTTTAAAGGTCGTACGAGAAATTACGGTGCGATGTGCCAAATTGACTCTCGAAAGAGCGTTTCATGTTTTGGCCTTCATTCACAAAAATTTCGAATTGTACCATTTTAGGAGCATTATTTCATCATTTTAAGTGTATTTTAATCATGATTAAATGATGGTTCGGTGTTGGTTCGGGTTGGCATGGAGTCATGATTAAATACGAAGTCGTTGGGCGTAATTGTCTCGTTTTGGATTCAATTACAAAGTTTGGCCAAATTAAATTGTTTGCATATTTTCCATGTTATAATTAGGTTGCAGCGAGCCTGGGAACGGTCAAACCCATATGGTAGAATTAATACAGGACATTTAATTACGTCATTTAATTATATTACGTGCAAAAATATAAATATTCATTTTTGGAGATTTATGCGATATTTCTTGTGGCTACTTCACTATCATGGTTTCACCCGGTGGTCACTTACCAGTTCAGTTCATCTCGGTGGTCACTTACCGGTCCCACCCAGTAAACTGTGGCATTAATCTGATCAGACGATTATTACTTCACGCGATGGTCACTTACTGGTCAGTTCAGTGCAGGGGCCACTTGCGTAGACCATAATCTCACCAGAAAATTATTACACGCTATTTCATTACAGGGCTCCAATGAGCAAACAATTTCACTATGATTTTTAGTTCAGTTATGCACGTATTATAATTAATCACTGACACGATATTTTACATTATGCCTCATGACATAATATTTTCGCTTGCATGTGATTTTATTATTTATTTACTCGTTATTTACGATATATGCATGCTGAGTCTTTAGACTCTCTAGACTTGATTGTTGTAGGTACTGATGAGGTCGTGATCGAGGGCGGGGACCAGTGAGCCATCTTGGGTCGGCAGTAGTGGAACCCGATGACCTCATTTTCAGCATTTATCATTTATTGATCAAATATCTTTACCCGTCATTGGGTTATGTTAAATGGTTATTTTTGCAAAAAATAATTTCTTCCGCTGCTATTCTGAACATTAAACTTGAGTTATCAGTTTATTTTATGAATGAGTCATTTTAATTATTTTAAAAAGAAAATTTTTAATTTTTTTCCGCAAATTTTCAAACGCGAATTTTCGGGCCATTATAGCTGGTATCAGAGCATTGATTCTGTAAAGGGTTGTACTACTACTGACACGAGAAGCTCATGAAGTCACGTCTTCGGTCTGTAAGTTTTAAATTTACGCATTTTATTTAAAGCATGAATTATTTAACAGCATGTTTTCATGAAATGTTTTACGTCCAGATTTTTATTGTTCAGTATTTAAATTTAAATAAATTATGAAATTATGCATGTTTGTTACGTATGGGTTGTGTATGGAACAGTATGCCCCCTAGACGCATTCTCGAGCGCACTAGAAATGATGAGCCTCGCCAAGAGGACGGTTAGGAGCAGAGGAAAGAGAGGGACTTACCACCTCCACGACCCCCTCCACCAGACATGAATGCCCAGATGCTAGCTGGGATGACTCGGTTCTTCGCACAATTTGCGGGAAACAATGCTGTGGCAGCCAGACCTACAGGGCCCGAGGCTGTCTATGAGAGATTCATGAAGATGCGTCCTAAGGAGTTTTCAGGGACGACGTACCCCATGATTGCCGAGGGCTGGATCAAGTCCCTTGAGGTTATCTTCGAGTTCATGGAGCTTGGATATGCGGACCGAGTTCGTTGTGCCACATATCTATTCGGAGGAGATGCCCGCTTATGGTGGGAAGGAGCGTCAGTAGCCCTGAACTTGGCTACGCTGAGCTGGACTCGCTTCATGGAGGTATTTTACTCCAGATATTTTACTGACGAAGTGCGTTCCACGTTGACCTGGGAGTTCATGACCCTGAGGCAGGGAGATCTAACTGTTATGGAGTTCATCCGTAAGTTTGAGAGGGGCTGCCATTTTGAGCCCCTGATCGCGAACGATACCAGTGCGAAGTTGAGACACTTTCTGGATGGTCTACGGCCGATCTTGCGCCGTGATGTTAGGGTGGCTGGCCCTACTACTTATGATGTTGCCGTCTCCAGAGCTCTAGCTGCAGAGCAGGATTAGCGTGACATTGAGAGGGATCGCCAAGGGAAGCGACCGATTCCAGTACCACACCGCCCTCCTCCTCCTCAGCAGCAGCATCAGAATAAGAGGCCATTTCACGTCCCGCCTAGAAACAGAGCTCAGCAGCAGCAGGGGGACGTGCAGTCCCAATGACCTTTGAGCACCTAGTCTGTCCCAGGTGCTCACGCCGCCATGCTGGAGCATGTATGTTTGGCTCACGAAAGTGTTACAAGTGTGGTAGTCCAGACCACTTACTGCCGCAGTGCCCTCAGAGGAATCTGCCTACCCAAGGCAGAGTGTTCGCTCTCCATGCTACGGAGACGAACCCAGATACGATTCTCATGACAGGTACCTTTAAGCTTTAAGTTTTATTTGGGGATTTATTGTTTTGGGTTGGAATTTTGAACATAGAATTGCAGTAGGATTGCATGCACTACTCTTTATTATTTTGGGAATTTAAGTTAGAAGAACTTTGACATTTGCATGTCTATAGGTTAGTTCTTGTGATTATTGAGTTCAGCTTGATGTTCCAACCTGTCAGTGAGAATTTGTATATTTGGTTCCGCTACGAAAGCCTTGATAGATTCAAGGGCTACTCACTCATTTATTTCGGAGGTCTTTGCTAATTTCCTTAAGGTCAAGACCGTTGGGTTAGATGTAGCCTATTCAGTAGTATTGCCTTCTGGTGAGGAGATGGCAGCTACCAATGTGATCTGAGACATAGATCTTGAGCTCCATGGCAACCTCGTTTATGCAGATCTGATCGTGTTGCTGATGCCTGAGTTTGACATCATACTAGGGATGGATTGGCTATTACGGAACCGAGTTTTGATCGACTTCCAGTGGAGATCTGTTCTAGTCCGACCGCCTGGGATGGCGCAGTTCTTATTCGAGCCAGACATGTACTTTCCTTTACCGCGCATTATTCCTTATGTCCAGGCTAGGAAGCTCATGCATAGAGGGTGTCGGGCGTTTCTAGCGACCTTTGTATCTGTCCCCGAGGCGCCCAGTCAGTCAGCCTCAGATGTTCCTATTGTTAGAGATTTCCTAGACGTTTTTCCTGAGGACGTCTCTTGTATGCCACCCGAGCGAGATGTGGAGTTTTCTATTGAGCTTATGCCAGGTACGGCTCCGATATCAAAAGCACCGTACCGATTAGCACCGACATAGATGTCAGAGCTTAAGAAGAATATTCAGGAACTTCTAGATAAGGAGTTCATTCGCCCGAGTTTTTCTCCATGGGGCGCGCCAGTATTATTTGTGAAGAAGAAGGATGGCTCTATGAGACTTTGCATTGATTACCGGGAGTTGAATAGGGTTACAGTGAATAACAAATACCCACTTCCGAGGATTGAGGATTTGTTTGACCAGTTGCAGGGAGCTTCGATATTCTCCAAGATAGATTTGCCTTCCGGTTATCACCAGTTGAGGGTGAAAGATGCTGATGTTTCCAAAACTGTCTTTAGGACTCGTTATGGCCACTACGAGTTCCTTGTGATGCCGTTCGGTCTGACAAATGCGCCAGCGATATTCATGGATCTCATGAATCGCGTATTTCAGCCGTACCTTGACCAGTTTATGATAGTATTCATAGAAGACATTCTCGTCTACTCCAAGAATCAGGAGGATCACAGCAGACATCTGACCACAGTGATGCAGACCTTGCAGAAGCGCAAGTTATTCGCAAAGTTCAGTAAGTGCGAATTCTGGATAGAGAAGGTGGCGTTCTTAGGCCACATTGTTTCTAGCAATGGTATTGAGGTAGACCCAGCAAAAGTTGCAGCAGTCAGAGATTGGGTTGTGCCGCAGAATGCATCAGAGATCCGTAGTTTTCTTGGGCTAGCAGGATATTATCGGAAGTTCATTAAGAGATTCCCCTCTATTGTCGTTCCACTCACATCATTGACCAAGAAGAATGCTAAATTTGTGTGGAGCGAGGAGAGTCAGAAGAGCTTCGTTACTTTGAAGCAAGCTCTTATCTCAGCGCCAGTTTTGGCCATGCCGTCAGGTTCCGGTGAGTTTGTTCTGTACACCGATGCTTCGAAGCTCGGTTTGGGCGCAGTATTGATGCAGCATCGGAAGGTGATAGCGTATGCTTCTCGCCAGTTGAAAATCCATGAGAAGAACTACCCTACCCATGATCTAGAGTTGGCAGCCGTAGTATTTGCCCTGAAGATTTGGAGGCATTATTTGTATGGAGAGAAGTGCCAGATCTTTACCGACCACAAGAGCCTGAAGTATTTCTTTACGCAGAAGAAGCTGAACATGCGTCAGAGGCGTTGGTTGGAACTTGGGAAGGATTATGACTGTGACATTAGCTACCACCCGGGTAAAGCTAATGTAGTTGCGGATGCATTGAGCAGAAAAGTCACAGTTATAGCTCATTTGACAGTTTCGAGACCCATTCAGACTGAGATGCAGAGGTTTGGTCTAGAGACTTATCCTCGAGGTAGAGTTCCCCGTCTATCTACCTTGACTATTCAGTCCTCTCTTCTAGACCGTATTCGCAGTGGTCAGTCAGCAGATGAGCAGTTGGCAAAGTGGAAGCAGAGAGATGAGGCCAAGGACAATGTCTTGTATTCAGTCAGCGACGGTATTGTGAGATACCGAGGCAGGATGTGAGTTCCTAGCAGTGGTTCTATCCGAGCAGATATTTTATCAGAGGCCCACATGTCGCCATACTCTATTCATCCTGGGAGTACAAGATGTACAGAGATCTGCAGTTATTGTATTGGTGGCCCGGAATGAAGAAGGACATCAGACGTTTTGTATCCGAGTGTCTGACTTGTCAGTTAGTGAAGGCGGAGCATCAGAGACCAGCAGGTTTACTCAAGCCTCTTCCTATTCCCGAGTGGAAGTGGAAGAATGTTACCATGGACTTCGTGACCGGTTTGCCGAAGTCAGTCAGAGAATCAAATGCCATCTGGGTGATTGTAGATCGTCTTACCAAATCAGCCCACTTCTTGCCTATTAAGATGACTTTCACCATGATTCAGTATGCAGAGTTGTATATCCGAGAGATAGTCCGATTGCATGGCATTCCCGTTTCTATCGTGTCTGACAGAGACCCCAGATTCACTTCTTCGTTTGGAAGAGATCGCATTCGACAATGGGTACGAAGTTGTTGTTTAGTACAGCTTTCCATCCGCAGACAGATGGGCAATCAGAGCGAGTTATTCAGATCTTGGAGGATCTTCTCCGTGCTTGTGTGATTGATTTCTCTGGGAGTTGGGAGTCGAACTTGCTGTTGGTAGAGTTCACATATAACAACAACTTTCAATCGTCTATAGGAATGGCCCCGTTTGAAGTACTGTATGGCCGTAAGTGTAGATCTCATGATCATTGGGATGAAGTAGGGGAGAGATCAGAGTTGGGTCCAGAGATTATTCAGCAGGCTGCCGATGTAGTAGTCAAGATCCGTGATAGCATGAGGACTGCTCAGAGTCGACAGAAAACCTATGCAGATCAGAGAAGGAGAGATTTAGAGTTTGCCGTTGGCGACCATGTCTTAGTGAAGATAGCACCTATGAAGGGTGTCATGCAATTTGGGAAGCAAGGGAAGCTCAGTCCGAGATTCATTGGACCATTTGATATCCTCGACAGAGTTGGGACGTTAGCTTATCGTGTTGCTCTTCCGTCGAATCTGGCCGGAGTACACAATGTGTTCCACGTCTCTATGCTGAGGAAGTACATAGCAAATCCTTCGCATGTCTTGAACTTTGAGCCATTGCAGCTTACTCCGAACATGTCTTATGAGGAGAGACCAGTGCAGATCTTAGACAGACAGGAGAAAAAGCTTCGGAACAAGCTGGTTAAGCGAGTGAAAGTCAAATGGCTCAACCATTCAGAGGAGGAAGCTACGTGGGAGTCTGAGCCAAAGATGAGGAGTCGGTACCCCGAGTTATTTGGTGAGTTTAAATTTCGAGGACGAAATTTCTTTTAAGGGGGGAGGGTTGTAGAACCCGTAAATTATACTACGTAAAAGTCATGCATAATTCTAGTGTTAAATATGATTTTATAGCATGAGAATTTAAATTCTTTTTCTTTAAAGTTAATTATTTTATGCAGTAGTTTAATTGTTATCTTTTCAGTTAGTTAAGTGAGGCCGGACTCGAGTTGGAGTTTTGAGATAAAATTTAATTTTAAGAAAACATTCCCAGAATTTAGTTTAGCTAACTAGTAAGTTAATTTAGGGTAAAAGAATGTTTAAGGAATTCTTTAAGTAACTTGAGGTAAGTAGGAAATAAGTTCATTTAGGTTCCATAATTAATTTGTTAATTCACTAAATTATTTAAAGGATAGATGAGACTCTAAAGATTTAAAATATACTAACTAAGCAATATTTCCCCTCCATTTATTAGCTTAATTTCGGCCACCCCCTAGATGTCATAACAATTCTTTGACAACTCACCACCTTTGACCCTTTCCTTGTTATTTCTTAGTATGATAACCATTCATTTTTCTAATCACCATTAATTATTAATCCATCATTATCCTAGCCTTGTTTGACATGAAGAATCGGTCCTTGTTGCACCCCATTATCCCTCCAACAATCTCTTGGATATCAAACCATTTCAAATTAAAAGAGAGCAAGACTTGGTCTTGCCATCCCTTCTATATTGCAACTCCCCTTCATCACTCCTAACCATTCCCTCCCACTCCATTATTTCGAAAATTCAGAGCACATTCATAGTAAAAATCATGAGCCTCATAGCAAGAATTAAGAGAGGAAATCGAATAGAAGCAAGACAAGAAGATCACTCCGTCTCCTCCGCGCCGCGTCGTCGTTTCGTTTGTTTTCCTTTCAAAACGAACCAAGGCATGTATATATTTTTATTTGCTCTTCAATCAATCAATATTAGTATTTTAAAACATCATACTCATGATTTTTTTGAAGCAAAAACCGAAATACATAGGAAGCATTTTTCGAAAATCATGTAGAGAATTTTACGGTCACTTCATTGCTTCACGGTTTTGGGTATTTTTTGATGGTTTCAGGTGGTTGGCTCGTGTCCAGGCTCCCAAGGCTGCAACTAGACATGTACTAGGACATTTTAGGATCATATTGGTCCAATAGTTCAAGCCCATGCATGCTGGAAATCAGAAAAGACAGCAACTCCCCAAGCATTCCCCTTTGGTGATCGATTTTCTCATGTTGCTGTCAAAGGGATATTAATCTGATCTTGGCTGGCCTATGGGCTATAGCCATGGTTAGAACACCTCCCTATCATGTCTATGACATGACCAAGTTTCCCTTTTGAGGCTTGGTCCATGATGGAATCGGTTTTCAAATCAAAACAAGAACAGCCCCTTCGATCCCCATTTCATTTCTGCATGTGTCCCTCTGTTTTTGGTGGTTTGGAGTGGACCTTGGTTGGCCTCTGGTCCTTAGCCCTAGTTCACACCATACCCCATGATGTCTAGATCAATCCATGGTCAACCATATGGCCATTGGTGTGATGCATGACAGTAACAAAATAAAATTTCAGAAACATCACAGTACAGATTTTGAGTTCTCGGTTGAAGCTTGGTGTTGTCCTAGGTGTTGGATTGGATTGTGGTTGGCCTAGGGCCCTTAGCCATGGTTCATGACACACCTTAGGATGTTGGTAAGAGGCTCTGGTCGGTGGAGCAAGCCCCAATGGCCAATAGTCTCGAAAGAGAGTTTCATGTTTTGGCATCCATTCACCAAAATTTCGACTTGTACCATTTTAGGAGCATTATTTCATCATTTTAAGTGTATTTTAATCATGACTAAATGATGGTTTGGTGTTGGTTCGGGTTGGCACAGAGTCATGATTAAATACGAAGTCGTTGGGCGTAATTGTCTCGTTTTGGATTCAATTACAAAGTTTGGTCAAATTAAATCGTTTGCATATTTTCCATGTTATAATTAGGTTGCAGCGAGCCTGGGAACGGTCAAACCCATATGGTAGAATTAATACATGATATTTAATTACATCATTTAATTATATTACGTGCAATAATATAAAATATTCATTTTTGGAGATTTATGTGATATTTCTTGTGGCTACTTCACTATCATGGTTTCACCCGGTGGTCACTTACCAGTTCAGTTCATCTCGGTGGTCACTTACCGGTCCCACCCAGTATACTGTGGCATTAGTCTGATCAGACGATTATAAATTAACCCGGTGGTCACTTATCGGTCAGTTCAGTTCAGTTCAGTTCAGTGCAGGGGCCACTTGCGTAGACCATAATCTCACCAGAAAATTATTACATGCTATTTCATTACAGGGCTCTAAGGAGCAAACATTTTCACTCTGATTTTCAGTTCAGTTATGCACGTATTATAATTAATCATGACACGATATTTTACGTTATGCCTCATGACGTAATATTTTCACTTGCATGTGATTTTATTATTTATTTACTCGTTATTTACGATATATGCATGCTGAGTCTTTAGACTCACTAGACTTGATTGTTGTAGGTACTGATGAGGTCGGGATCGAGGGCAGGGACCAGTGAGCCATCTTGGGTCGGCAGTAGTGGAACCCGAGGACCTCATTTTCAGCATTTATCAAATATCTTTACCCGTCATTGGATTATGTTAAATGGTTATTTTTGCAAACAATAATTTCTTTCGCTGCTATTTTGAACATTAAACTTGAGTTATCAGTTTATTTTAAGAATGAGGTATTTTAATTATTTTCAAAAGAAAATTTTTAAATTTTTTCCGCAAATTTCAAACGCGAATTTTCGGGCCATTATACCGAGTCCCTCTCAAAAATTGATGGAGGTTTGGCTTGCGTGAATTGTGTGCCACTTGATGATCTCCTAGCAATCTCAATGCTTCATTGGACTTGATTCACTTTTTTGAATGCCAATGTTTGACTAGCTAGCTTGAAACTGAACCATGCGGTGTGTTAATCCATCAAGTTTTGTTGTGATCCTTGTTAGAGCATCCATCTAAAGAAATCCGACTTTTCTCTCTCTTCTGTTGTCTTGCCAACCAACATTTCTTTCAGCAATATTTGATATGATTTCAAGTGATGCTGGTGGTGGTGTCTTTCTCTATAGGCTGCCATTGGAAGCTTCATCAAGAATATATCGCATTGATGGATTCACCCTGTAGTAGAAAGTCTCAACTTGTTTGCCTGTTGAGAACTCATGTCTAGGACCATTCTCAACATCTTTTTTAATCTCTCGCATGCTGAATTCAATGATTCCCCATCCTTCTGCCTAAAAGATGTGGTATCATTTCATATTTGTGTAATCTTTGTTGGCGGGAGATACCTGTTTAGGAATACCTCAACCAATTCATCTCATGTGGTGATAGAACCCGTTGGTAAATCACGGAGCCACTTCATTACCTCTCCTTGCAGTGAAAACGGAAATAGCCTCAATCGAATAGCATCATTGCTTACACCATTGAATTTGATGGTATCGCAAATCGACAAAAAAATGTTCCAGATGTGCATTCGGATCCTCGGAGGATAATCCCCCAAAACTTACATGAAGTTGAATCATCTGGATAATGTATGGCTTAAGCTCAAATGTATTTGCTTAAATCATTGGGCAAACAATGCTGGACCCATAACCTCTAACCATTGGTTGATGAAGCTCCATCAGAGTACGGTTATCCTCTATTCCATACATATCTTTAGAACTCTATGCAGAATCTTGTTTAAGGTCTATGTCTAATTCCTTTTTAGATTCAAACTCAAGAGCCATGTTATTCTGACTATGGACTCTAAGTATACGTTGAAGAGTGCTTTCAATCTCCAAATCAAATGGCACGAGGTTTTAATGTCTCGAGCACGGCTCATATTGTAAGGTCCAGAAAACTCGAACGACGTAACTTGATTGCATGCAACTAGGATTTTGCTAAAAATATGCGTTTAATTATTTTTAATGCGTGATTATGACATGAATAGGTGTTTTATTTTATGGTTCGTTAAGATTTCATTTATTAGGGATTCTAGCATAATTTCACGCTCCAACAAGGAACGGAGATCGGAGATAATTAAGGAAAAATGTTTTATTAAATAATTATTTTAATTGATTAATATATGGCATAAATATGTTTGATTTTTGAAAACGGGCCTTCGTATGATATTTTTACTCATCGAGTCATATTTTAAACCGTTATGCAATTTTTAGCAAAACGGGAGACTTTTTAAAGGTTCGGGCAATTTTTTCAAAAAACGTACTTAAACGAAATATTTTGCGAGAGTGTTTTCAGGCTTGATGGGCTTACTTTAAGATATATTGGGCCTAAAATCCTACAAATTAAAGGCCCATTATATATTTTTATTATAACAAACCCTACCCTGATCCCCTCACTCATTGCATTCGGCCGCCCCTCCAAATTCTCAGCAGCAGCTCATGGCATTTCAGCATCCATTGTGCTCGGTTTTCTACAAAATAATTCGTAGGAACTTTTCTCCGACCCTCCGGTGCCCGTTCTACACAATCGTATCAAGGTTTTGGAGTGTAAAAACGCAAAGGCACGCCCTATACCTAGTTTTTCTCATCATTCACATCAATATATGTCTATTTGTGTGTTTATGGATGAGCATCATCGAATTTATCATTTTATGTGCATGTGGAATGAATTTTCATGGAATATTCTTCACCTTTCTTCATGTACACTCACGTTTTTGTCTTTTTCGAATGGGGCTGCTAGGATTTGGCATGGGAGAGATTATTTGCAGGAGGTTTTCATGATTTCAAGTAGTAAAAATCAGATCGGATCAATTCTAGGTGAGAGGGTGGATCGGTTGGGTCGTGTGATGCATACATCGGCTAGATCGGGTGGAAAGGGAAGAGCAGTCGTGTAGGGTTCGTTCCAGGTGCTTATTTAGGTCATGAGTGGTCCGTGCTAGGGCTTGGGATGGTCCTTGGTCAGCTGGTAGTGAGGCAAGGCGTGGATCAAAGCTTGGTGGCAATCCAGGTCAAGTTTGTGGCTAGTTCGAGCACTTCTTGATGAACCGAGTGATCCGCGTGCATGGGGTTGTGGGCGTTAGTAGGGTTGGTCCAAGAGGAATTACACGGCTTGATCTTGGTCTTATTATAGTTGGTTAAGGGTTAGTCATGTTGGTTTTCAGACTAGGATCGAGATTTGGAGTTAGTGCATTGCTAGGGTTTCGGTGCATGAGTGCAGAAATTTCCAGCAAGGTGTCAACGGCTTACGAAGGTCTTAATTGTTCTAAGTTAGTTTGTTTAGGGGCTGGTAGGGTGTGAATAAGTCATGGTTTAAATTTGGGAAAGTTTGGTTAAATTTCGGGTTGATTCGTGTTAAAATCGGAACCCCAATCCAATTTTTAAAACGAATCGTAAAATTTAGGGTAAGATGGTCAATTAGGGTTTCCAGGGGCAAAATAGTCATTTTGCACCCATGTCGAATTAGCAGTCCTGACATGTCACACCCTTACTCTATACTTAGCATGATTACCATAATCCAAATAAGGTTTGAATGATATAACTGTAGTATGAAGCAAATCAAACAAGAGGCATCACTTTGACGGTTTATGAAAATTTTGGCATGATGTCCCTATACTTTGTATAAGCCAAAAACTCAACTCAAGCAACAACCTCAAGCATATTCTCATATAAAAACATACTTTGTATCATCATTCATAACATGGAACTTGTTTCAAACCTTCATATAAAATTTACTACAATACATATGCGGAAGCTATACAATAAGAAGTCCCGGTTCTTGTCGAGGTATGGCACGTCACTAGCATCCATTGGCGAACCGGCATTCTAGGCATCTTCACTACCTGATCCTGTAATACATGAGCTACGTGAGTTTATAAAACTCAATAAGTTGGCACTTATACGTATCAATATGCATCGAAGGAACATACATATCAAGTCGTGATCAATAATGAATCTTAAAAACATGTCATACCGTAGCATATATTCAATGTTCATTTTTGTACTTGAGCCTCATTAGTTGACCTGTACTACCGTGCTTGCTTTATTATATAGCTACTACTGTGTTGGACGTCAGGGAGCAACCTTTGGCAACCCCACGCCCCATGAACATATATTGGCCAATAGCTTTGGTGGACTTAAAACCACCCATGATGTCAACAAGCTCTATATCATGTAAAAATCAATCATTTTCCTTTCATGTTCATGTTCATAACATAGCACCCATCATCAATATTCATGAGTTTCTTACATATTTAATACATAACAATGGAATATGGTGCTATGTTTTCATCAATAAGATAATAACAATGTACATATAGCAATAATCAATGGGAAGTATTTGAAATCATGATATTACTCATGTATTACTTCAAGAACATGCCAACTTACAGTCCAAGCGTACGAATACTTGTTTGGGACGATATTTATCAGTCCTATGCTGTCAATAAACCAATAGTTCAGTTACTATTTCTATACAAGGTGAAATTTACCCCTATACATGTAGAACAACTAAAGGAGAAGAAAACTTACACCCTTAGGAAGCTCTTGGAATGGAGAACTTAATTCTAACTTCAATTCTATGAAAGGAATGAAAAAGGGAGCTTCTGGGAGGAATATTTCTTGTTTTGCTTCGTGTTCTTGCTGTAAATGAAGGTAAGAATGGTAGGAATGCTTGGAAAAGTCGATCCTTATATTTTTATACAGCAGGCAGCGCTCGGGCGGACTTATTTGACCGCCCGGGCGGGTAACTCTCGGCCCAGAAATTTTCTTTTCTATGCAGGGCCGCCCGGGCGGATATTTACCTCGGCCCGGGCGCACAGGTTTCGACTCTGCACCCTGTTTCATCAAGAATCGCTCCGGAAACGGCTCTTCCCTTCATAATCTGAAAAAATAGTAAACTAGAAAGTTGTAGCCCTATGTCTTGGATTGAATCTCCAATTGGTTTCAGGTCATTTGGAGGTCCGAGTAAAAAGTTATGACCATTCTCCTAACATGTGTCAGTGAAGGAATGACAGTATACGCGACACACTTCGGGGCACTTTTGGCTTGTCTTCCACAATGATTTGGACAAAACCCAAAACGTGAAAGTTGTAGCATTATATCTTAGCTTTCTAATGGTTATGGCCTTACTAAATTTGGATCAATATTCAAATCATTATGCTAAAACCCGTACGAACTACCATATTTACATCTCATTTCCCACAAATTCCATTACACTACCATCACCTACACATCTTACTATAACTATTTATTCATATATTCAATCTCAATACACCATAGACAATATAAAACTCATGTTCAATCTCAATATTGATACTTCAATCATCACGTGAAATCTAATGAGCTAAATACTACATAATAAATGACATAAACGCATTATTATCATTTGTACGAGTAACCGGGCATTACATGACAGCACCCTGATCACTAAAAATTGCATGTTTAAAATGTATATGTCTATTATGAACATGAATTTTTATGAAATTATGGAAAATACGTTGCGTGCTTGATTTTAAGAAAAAGTACATATATGCATGAATTTAATAATTGATGAATACGATGACATGTTTTTGAAGGAGGTGAGTTGGTTGTGACTAATACGAATATGAACACGTAAAGCCAAGACTCAGTGGATGGGCATAACCGTCGCTGATGGGTCGTCGGGTACTGCGGTTATACGTAGATGGATCCATCGAATTATAGCTGATACGAAAGTCACAACTAATTATCTGAATTCATTAAAGTAAAAATGAACAATTATATGCTGATATGATGACATATGTTATGGATATGTTTATGTGTTGTCATGCTATGTTTAAATTCATGTTTTTAATATCATGAAATGTATTTTAAGTACTGTACTTTTCACTGTTGCATGTTATGTATATGTACTTGTTATAACAGTTCAAGTTTGTTGAGTCTTTAGACTCACTAGGTGTGAATGATGCAGGTAAGCATAAATTACAAAATTTACACCTAGAAATTTTCGAAAATTGCAATTTCAACCTTAAAGTTTCGAACTTTCTTCAATTTGGCACTTCACTTTTCGAAAATTGCATTATAGCCCCCATAAAATTCGAATCTAATCAATTTAGGCTCTAAAATTTTGAAAATCATTAATTTGATCCCTAAATTTTCGAAAATGCAAAAACAGCCCCTAAACGTTCGATTTTTACAATTTGGTCATTGTAATTTTTTGGTTATTGCAATTTGACCTTTAATACTCTTAATTAAGTCAATTCAACCCTCAAATCTACCTAGTTAGAACACGCAACCTACTTTATTCTAAGTTCTCGATCGCGAAAGTAATTCCATCAAACAATATAATATTCCAAGCAATCGAGGTGATAAATAAAAATTTTAAGCAAAAATGTTACCGGTGATCAGTGTCAAATCTGGCTTAGCCTCCGCCTCCTCGGCATGAATCACACAGGCTCTGCCAGTGGAAGGGCCCTTGTTCTTAGGGCAGTCAGCAGCTTTGTGGCCCTCTTCCTTGCAGATGAAATACTTGAAAGTCCGCCACATACACTTATTGTAGTAGAACTGGTTACACTGCTTGCAGGGTTGTCTCTGCTCCAGCTTAGGATCACCTGGGGCCTGTGGTGTCTTCTACTGTCCGGGATTCTTGAACTGTCCTTGGGGCTTCTGTTGCCCCTGATTCCTCTGTGGCCATGTAAACTGTTTCTTCTGCTGCTCTGAGCTCTGCTGGGCCTTATGCCTCTTCCTCTACATCTCCACGTCAATATCACTCAGGGCCTGTTCTGCCTGAAAAACATAGGCAATGGAAGCATCAGATGTAGTCGGCCTCATCAACATCACATCCCGACGTATAGTGGGTCTGAGGCCATCCATAAAGTGTCTCAACTTCTCCGATGAATCTCTCACAATAAGGGGTACAAAGTGATAGCCCCTATCGAATCTCCTGATAAACTCCGCAACAGACAAGTCCCCCTGTCGGATTCTCACAAATCTGATGTCAGCTGGAAAGTACTTGTAGAAAATGTCCTTGAACTGAAACCATGTGAGGGTAGCC
This sequence comes from Primulina eburnea, assembly GCF_022965805.1. NCBI lineage: Eukaryota > Viridiplantae > Streptophyta > Magnoliopsida > Lamiales > Gesneriaceae > Primulina > Primulina eburnea. Next base: position 24,053,253 of record NC_133118.1, read on the forward strand.
AAATTCACTCCATGAACTGCTCCCTCCCCCCATAGGGATGCATCGTCCCTCACCATTTACGTGGCACATCTGACCCTGTCTCCATATCTCATGCCTAGATACTGGAAGTGCAGCTCCAGTGATCGTATCCAACCCTCCACCACAAATGGAGTCTCGGAGCCTACTACGCCTGCTCCATCAATCTAACAATATCTTCCAGAACTCGGGTAGCGGTATCTCCTGGCGGTGGCGGTGGCGGTGGTGGTGGTGGTGGTGGTGGTGGAAAGCCTCTATCGCCTACAGGATTATCATCCTGCCTGTCTGTGCAAGGGGCTCGTCTGGGAGGCATAATATCTTAATACAATCCAAATTCTAAACATAACCCATCATGCAATTCAATATAGTTTTCAAAATATTTAATCCTTACAGCATATAAACAGCTAAACGTATATTGTAAAACATATATCATGTAAAAATACACGTGATGTCATTAAACTATTTAAAACATGCTTACAGACTTGAGGCTTGACGACCAAGCTTCTGAAGCTAGCGGTGACACAACCCTTTGCAGGACCCTTACTATGATACCAAATGTGACGTCTATTACTAAAATGCTACTAATTTTTTTTTTGTTAACTTTTTTTTGAATTATATTCAAAAACATGCATGCAATAAAAGCTGTCGATCTCGCATCATAAAAAGTCATTCAACTACTGAATAGAAATACTGCAGTTAAAAAGATATAAAATATCCTCAAATCCCTAGACTACTATTTTAAAAGAGCTCAATTGTAACATTCAAAATCTTGTCAAATCATCAACTTATAAAAAGATGTAAAATGTATAAAAAAAAATGTTTCACTCCTAACTCATAAACATATAGTGCGGAAAACGTAAAGTCCTCGGGTTAACGTGCGCACTCTCAGCTCCGCCTACTCAGTCTTCGGCGCCTCCAGTCTCTACCTCATTTCAAAGGTTTTGTCGCAGAAAAGATATATATTTCAGGTGTAGCCATGTATGCATTGCTAGATTTTAGAGCCACACATTTATTTATATCTGATACATGTGACTATGGATCATACCAGAGGCCATGGATTTTGTATTCAGAATTTCGCTTCTTTGAACGATCAGATGTTTGCCTCGCAGATGGTGACGAGTTTGGAGCTTCGATTGCAGAAAAATGTGGTACAGGCTGATTTGATTGTGCTACTGTTGCCTGAGTTCAACATTATTCTGGGTATATATTGGCTTTCATTGAACGGAGTTGCGATATATTTTCGACGGAGGTCAGTATATGTCCGACCGTCCAGCGGGAAGCCATTTATTTTTTAGGCAACCAGACACCAGCAGATGCCGCACATCATTTCTTTCATCTATGCGAGAAAACTTATGAGGAGAGGCTGCCAAGCATTTCTGACGAGTATTGTAACAATGACATAGCCAGTCAGTCAGAGGCTAGAGGATGTCGAGGTGGTTAGGGATTTTCCCATTGTTTTCCTGGAAGATATTTCAGGCATTCCACTAGACAGAGAGGTTGACTTTTCTATCGAGCTGATGTCAGGTACAATGCTGATTTCTAAGGTACCCTATCGTCTAGCACCTGCAGAAATGAAAGAGTTTAAGGATCTGATTTAGGACTTGCTAGACAAGGGTTTCATTCACTTGAGTTTCTCTCCATGGGGCGCACCGGTACTATTAATGAAGAAGAAAGACAGCAATATGCGGATCTGCATCGTTATAGGGAACTGAACAGGGTCACAGTCAAGAACAAGTATCCTCTGCCTAAGATTGATGATCTATTTGATCAGCTTCAGGGAGCGTCAGTATTTTCAAAGATAGATCACGGATCAAGATACCACCAGCTGAAGGTGAGAGAGTCTGATGTGCACAAGATGGCTTTCAAGACTTGTTATGGGCATTAAGAGTTTATGTGTATAACCGTCGCTGATGTCCCGGCCGTCAGGTACCGCGGTTATACGTAGATGGATCCATCAAATTAGAGCTGATACGAAAGTCACAACTAATGATCTGAATTCACTAAAGTAAAAATGAACACGTATATGCTGATATGATGACATATGTTATGGATATGTTTATGTGTTGTCATGTTATGTTTAAGTTCATGTTCTTAAGATCATGAAATATATTTTAAGTACCTTACTTTTCAATGTTACAAATTATGTATATGTACTTGTTATAACGGCTCAAGTGTGTTGAGTCTTTAGACTCACTATATGTGAATGATGCAGTGAACATTATGAGATAGACACTGGAGATACCGAAGGCTGAGTAGACATAGCTGAGAGTGTGCACGTTATAGTAAAAAAATTCAACTAATATGTACGAAATATTTTTCCTGCTTGGTAAAAAATTAATGGTAAAATATCTTTCATTTTTGGCAATATCATCTCATATTTATATATATATATATATATATATATATATATATATATATATATTGAGATGATATATATATATATATATATATATATTGAGATGATATATATATATATATATATATATATATATATATTTTTATATAATACATGATATAATTACTGCTATTTGATATAATCATAGTATTATGTAAGCTAAGTTGATATATAATATGCATGAAAATGTCATTCTACATCATATATCATTTGATACACGTTGACATAAAATATGATACAATATAAGTTACGTTTTGGTACAATGAACATGACGATGTAATATATTTTGACATATGTTGTGGTATATATCATTTGTCCCAATTAAATGGTACCATAACACTTTAGAAAAGTTCAACTAATTTATATGTGACTTCTATTGTTCTCGTTGAAAAAGTAATAATGATAAATATCTTTTAATTGGGGGCAATATGACCACATAATGTGATAAAATAGTTACTCATAGTTTGTCAGTTCATAATAATTACTCATAGTTTGTTAGTTTATAAGTAATAAAACTACAACCAAGTTTGTATATCTTATTAGATATTATTACATTTATTTGTATAATACAAAATATAATTACTTTTATTTGATATAATCATTATATTATGCAAGCTAAATCATTATATTTTGATATATTGTATGTGGTGGATAAACCATAATAAGGTATTATTGTACACGAATGTTGGATCAAGTTTTTATTCAATTAATACGAAGATGTCGAACAAATATCATGTCCAAAAGATATGGTGATACTATAAAATCTAAGTTGTCATACAAATATCATTGAGACATGGTACTTGTAAGGGCCAAGATCTTGATTCTGTTAATATGAGATTTTAATTATATTAACATGAGATTATTGAAGTTAAACTAATGTGATTATAGCCGGGCCATTACGAGACCAAATCGGACCAAGTATATGAGTTACATAGCTTGGGGACAGAGAGTCTGGCGCCCGAGCGGTAGTTTTTGACCCCCCGAGCGCCAGTGTTCATCACAAATATGTCGCGGGCAGAAGATTTGGCGCCTGGGCGGTAGTTTTTGACCGCCTGAGCGCCAAGGGTGCATTCAGAAATGTTTGGACAGAGAGTGCCGCGCTCGAGCGGTACTTTCTTACCGCTCGAGCGCCGACCCAATTTTTAGAAAATGTGACACGTAGCTTAGACATGCAATGGGATGTATATAAGGTGCATTTCATTAGAATTCAGTAGAAATCAAAAAGAAAGAAGCTCGAGAATTTCCTCCGGAAATCCTTACGCCTTTTGGGAGAAATCCGTCTGTTAGATTTTAAATCAGACTTCGGTACTGTGGTCATAGCAACGCAGGCTACTACAGGACGTAAGTTTTGTTACGTTTTGACATGTTTGGAAATTATGATGTTGTTAGAATTAAATACACGTCATATATGTTGTTCTTGACATGTTAGACAGCGTAGAATCGAAGTCAGATTAAGAAACGGACTGAATATGGAATTGTTATGAATTTCAGAATGAGTATGATTAGAACTGATAGCAGATTTGTACGGTGGTTGATTTTAAATGTTTGGAATTGATATAGACTGATATAGTATTATCAGTAGTATCGCAAGATTGTACTGTTGTACTGTCAGAATTTGATAAAACAGAGATGTTGTGATTTGATTAGAATATTGATACGGAATATTGATATTGTCATTGCCAGATTGAACAGTGACAGACTTTGAATCAAGACTTTGATTGTATCAGTTCGACAGCAAGAAAGGTATAAATAAATGTTGATTCGGGATTGCACAACTCGAGTTAGGTTTGACTTGAGTTCCCTAAATCACATACTTTATTTTATTGCATTGATATTTGCAGATTATCAGATTGATATATTAACGTATTGACTTAGAACAGAGTCAGAGTCCAAGTCTAGGGCAGACAGCCTAGCTAGGGCAGAACCGCCGAGTCTTTCTCAGAACCGATAAGACTCTAGACTTACGATGTATCGAAGAGCTTTAGATGTAGATCGACTTCTATCTCAGACACTCGATACAGCATACCAAAAGTCTAAATTAGATTGGGATCCCTAGATTTGAGATAAGATAAGATTAGATCACGAGTCATTAATTCATGTAGTCAGACTAGATACATGTTTTGATGTTTGTTTATGCTTTTATATATGTTTTATATGATTGCATTTAATACATTGTTTATACTGGGATATTTATATCTCACCGTAGTTATCCGGCTGTTGTCTTGTCTGTATGTGTGCATGGCAACAGGTGGGACAGGTACAGGGTCACAGAGGTGAAGACAGGTCGAGATTAGAGTGGTGATACCAGACTTGGACTAGAGCTAGGGTTTAAACAATTGATAGTAGTTGTTGAACCTTAATATGTATGATTGTATATTTTATCAGATTTATACTTTTATACTGATATGTATAGGAGTTTGATTCCATTACCTTCCGTATTTTAAAAAAAAAAAATTAGACCCTGATTATTATAATTGATTAATTAGTCCCAATAACGATTAAGAACATGATTAGCGTCCGGGTCCCCACAACAGGTGGTATCAGAGCGATAGATCCTTTAGATTGAGATAGAAGAGGCTAGTGAGCGGGGTAGATTGAGGTTTTCTTTCCTGCTTTTGGATGCTAGCATGTCTTACTGCTTTATTACATGTTACTTGTTTATCTGATTTGATATAGTAATATATTTTGTTGAGATTGGATCAGTACTGATTCTAGATCAGCAGTAAGATGATCAGAGGAGGATTGAAACAAAATTGTGGTATTTGTTGCTAATCTATTTGATTATTAGATATGCCTCCGAGACGAGTACCAGAATAGGAAAGTACATCCAATCCTCCAATGGATGTCACACCGACTCCAATGGTTACTGAAACGATTTCAATCATTTCATCCGCCGACTTTGAAAGGCACAGAGAACGCTGTAGAGTGTGAGAGTTGGCTTGATGATATTGAGATGCTGTTCGAATCCTTGGAGTATACAGATGAGAAGAGAGTGAAATTAATTGGACACCAGTTACACGACGTTGCCAAGGACTGGTGGATTACGAGGAAGAGAGCCATGGAGCATAGAGGTACGATTATTACCGGGAATATATTCAGAACTGAATTTTATCAATGATTCTTTCCAGTGTCGTACCGGAAGGACAAGGGGGCGGAGTTTGCCAACCTCAACTGGTACCAGGATTGATGCCAAGATCTATATAAGTCCAGGAGGTCTTGGGTTCTAATCCTGGGAAGGCAAAAGCTCCAGTGCCTGGGCTGGAGAAGTTCTATGAGTAATGGGTAATGGGATAACCGTGAGGGGACTCAAGCCCAATCGGGAACAGCCCATGTGCATTACAAAAAAAGGCGCCTTTTTTTGTAACGATCATGGGCCATTAGGCTGAACCAACAAAGGCCTCGGCCCATACCCACGCACCACTACTGGTCATGGGTCGTTAGAATGGTCCAGCATGGGCCTCAGCCCATGCCCATGCACCGCCACTCATAGAATATCCCACTCCCTGGAAAGTGGTTTCTTTCGCCTTCTCCAACACTTGAACCCAGGACCTCCAGGATAAGTACCTAGATTCCTAAGTGTTGGTAACCAGTTGGGCTACTAGCTCAACTGGTTACCAACACTTAGGAATCTAGGTACTTATCCTGGAGGTCCTGGGTTCAAGTGTTGGGGAAGGCGAAAGAAACCACTTTCCAGGGAGTGGGATATTCTATGAGTGGCGGTGCATGGGCATGGGCCGAGGCCCATGCTGGACCATCCTAACGACCCATGACCAGTAGTGGTGCGTGGGTATGGGCCGAGGCCTTTGTTGGTTCAGCCTAATGGCCCATGATCGTTACAGATTCTTTCCAGTGTCGTACCGGAAGGACAAGGGGGCGGAGTTTGCCAACCTCAAGCAGAGACAGATGAACATAGAGGAGTACGTGTCAAAGTTCTCCTCCTTGCTGAAATTTGCTCCACATGTGGCTGACAGCGAAGAAGCTACTGCTGACCAGTTCATCAATGGCCTGAACCCCGATATTTTCACATTGGTGAACACAGGGCGACCGGATAATTTTACTGATGCCCTGAACAGAGCTAAGGGAGCAGAAGCCGGTCTGATGAGACAGAAAGGGGCTTCATTTGTGCCTCCAGCACCGAGACCACAGCAACCACCTCCCAGATTTGAGAGTGGCAGCAGTAGTGGAGGAAAGAAAGAATTTTTGAAAGCCAAGGGAAAGCAACTCAAGAAATCTGGCAGTAGTTCTTCCAGCTCTGGTGGTTCCAGACTGAGCCAGAGTTACACTGGAGTTTATTGCAAGAATTGCGGAGGAAGACATGCTACTGAGCAATGCCAGGGAGTGACTGGTAGTTGCAACTTCTGTAAACAGCCGGGACACTTTGCTAAAGTGTGTCCACAGAGAGGTTCGCAGAGAACTCAGGGGGCCGAGTCATCGGGATCAGCAGCACATACTGAGAGACGATCAGCTGCTGTTCATACATTTCAGCCAGCGCCAGCTCAATCACAGCAGAGGTCAGGAGGAAGCCAGACAGTTGGTCAGCCTCCGAGACAGCAGGCCAGAGTCTTCGCTTTGACAGAAGAGCAGGCCCACGAAGCACCAGATGACGTTGTGGCAGGTAACTGTTCTTTATGTGGTTATCCTGCGTACGTATTAGTTGATACCGGTGCTTCATACACATTTATTTCTGAACGATTTGCATTGAGTCATGCATTGCCTGTAGAGTCGTTAGCTACTGTAGTGTCTGTCTCTTCTCCTTTGGGGACGGGTTTGATATCCGTGAATTCGGTTAAACATTGTGTACTACAGTATGATGGGCATGAGATTGAGTTAGATTGCATCGTACTTGGGTTGTCTGATTTTGATTGTATTGTCGGTATTGACATGATAACCAAGTACAGAGCGACTGTTGATTGTTTCCACAAGATAGTGAGATTCAGACCAGATATGGCTGAAGAGTGGAAATTTTACGGTAAGGGTTCTAGATCGAGAATTCCTTTAATATCCGTATTATCTATGACTCGATTGTTACAGAAAGGAGCAGAAGGATTCCTTGTATATTCAGTAGATTTACTTTATTCGAGTCCAGCATTGGCAGATCTGCCAGTGGTACATGAGTTTGCTGACATCTTTCCAGATGAGATCCCGGGATTACCTCCAGTTAGAGAGATAGACTTCAGCATTGAACTGATGCCAGGTACAGTACCGATTTCTAGAGCTCCGTACAGAATGGCACCAGTTGAATTGAAAGAATTGAAGGATCAGTTGGAAGATTTACTGGCCAAGGGGTACATCAGACCGAGTGTGTCTCCTTGGGGTGCTCCAGTACTATTCGTAAGAAAGAAAGATGGTTCGATGAGACTCTGCATCGACTATCGGCAACTGAACAAGGCAACGATAAAGAATAAATATCCTTTGCCTCGTATAGATGATTTATTCGATCAGTTGCAGGGTTCTTCAGTATATTCCAAGATTGATTTAAGATCGGGATATCACCAGCTGAGAGTCAGAGATTCTGATATCTCAAAGACAGCATTTAGAACCAGGTATGGACACTATGAATTTATTGTCATGCCGTTTGGTCTGACGAATGCTCCAGCTGTATTCATGGGATTGATGAACCGTATCTTCCACAAATATCTCGATGATTTTGTGATTATTTTCATCGATGATATTTTGATCTATTCAAAGAATATGAGTGAGCATGCTGAGCATTTAAGAACTGTGTTGCGAATTCTAAGGGCTGAGAAGTTATATGCTAAACTGTCGAAATGTGAGTTTTGGCTAAGACAGGTAGTATTTCTGGGTCATATTATATCTGGAGATGGTATATCAGTTGATCCCAGTAAAGTGGAAGCCGTGATTTCTTGGCCAAGACCGACGTCAGTGCCCGAAATTCGCAGTTTCATGGGTTTAGCAGGATACTACCGTCGTTTCATTAAAGATTTCTCGAGTATAGCTAAACCAATTACTCAGCTAACTCAGAAGAATGCTCCATTTGTTTGGTCTGAAGAATGTGAGACCAGTTTTCTGGAGTTGAAGAAGAGGTTGACCAGTGCACCGGTGTTGACTATTCCATCCGGTACTGGTGATTTTGTGGTTTATTGCGACGCTTCTCACAGAGTATTGGGATGTGTGCTGATGCAACGAGGGCATGTTATCGCTTATGCCTCAAGACAGCTTAAACCACATGAGACTCGTTATCCAATTCATGATTTAGAATTGGCAGCCATTGTCTTTGCCTTAGAGATATGGCGACACTACCTTTATGGTGAAAAGTTTGAGATATATTCTGATCATAAGAGTTTGAAATATCTATTTTCACAATCTGAATTGAATATGAGGCAACGAAGATGGCTTGATTTGCTTAAAGATTTTGATTGTGAAATCAAATACTATCCAGGAAAGTCTAATGCAGCAGCTGATGCACTGAGTCGAAAGGTATGTTCTTTATCCTTATCGACGATTGGTGTTTCAAATTTGATAGAAGACTGCTGTTTGTCTGGATTAGAATTTGAAACAGATTATAAACCGTTGAGACTTTATACGGTGCAAGTAGAACCAGAGCTGATTATGAGAATTAAGGCAGCTCAGCGAAGTGATCAGAATGTACAGAAATCAGTATCGATGGTTAGAACAGGACATCGATCAGAATATCAGGTACGTGACAACGTCTTGTATGTGAATAATCATTTGGTTGTGCCGAATGTTTCAGACTTGAGACGACAGATATTGTCAGAAGCGCACAACAGTCGATTTAGTATTCATCCTGGTGGCAGAAAGATGTATAACGATTTAAAAAGAAAGTTCTGGTGGAAACAAATGAAGGCTGACATTGCCGAATTTGTTTCCAAATGTCTGAATTGCCAGCAGGTGAAGGCAGAAAGAAAGAAACCAGGAGGTTTATTACAGAGTTTGTCCATTCCTGAATGGAAATGGGATCACATTTCCATGGATTTTGTGACGCAGTTGCCGCGTTCCTCCAGAGGTTGTGATGCGATTTGGGTCGTGATTGATAGATTAACCAAATCCGCATGCTTTATACCGTACAAGATGACGTACAGATTTGATCAGATGGCAGAGATCTATGTAAGAGAAGTGGTCAGATTGCATGGAGTTCCGAAGTCGATTGTATCAGATCGTGATCCTCGATTTACTTCGCACTTCTGGCAGAGTTTGCAGCAGGCTCTCGGTACGAAGTTACATCTGAGTACCGCATATCATCCACAGACCGACGGACAGTCAGAGCGGACTATCCAGACATTGGAAGATATGCTGAGAGCAGTAGTGCTAGATTTTGGCACTAATTGGCAAGATGCATTGCCTCTTTGTGAGTTTTCGTACAACAACAGCTATCAGACGAGTATTGAGATGGCACCATTTGAAGCGTTGTACGGAAAGAAGTGCAGATCCCCTCTTTATTGGGATGATATCTCTGAAGTACCTGAGATTGGACCAGATATGATCAGAGATATGACAGAAAAAGTGAAGCTAATTCGAAAGAAGATGAAGGCAGCACAAGACAGACAGGCCAAATATGCCAATGTTCGACGTAGACCGTTGGTATTTGAGGTTGGAGACCGAGTATTTTTAAAGATTTCACCTTTCAGAGGAGTTGTCAGATTTGGCAAGAAAGGGAAACTGTCTCCACGATACATTGGGCCTTATGAGATTCTCGAGAAGATAGGAGATCGTGCCTATCGACTGGCCTTACCTCCTTCATTATCCGGGATACATGATGTCTTTCATGTATCGTTATTAAGGAAGTATCTTCCTGATGCTGCACATGCTATTCAACTAGACGAGGCCGAACTGGATGAGACGTTGAGCTATGTTGAAAAACCGATTCAGATTATTGATCATAAAGAAAAACAGCTCAGAACAAAGACAATTCCACTTATAAAAGTTCAATGGACTCGTCATGGCACTGAAGAAGCAACCTGGGAAACTGAATCAGATATGAGACAAGAATTCCCAGAGTTGTTTAGATGATGTAAATTTGTATACAGTTTGTATATATATACTCTTATTGATACGATTAATTACCTAAGATTTCGGGGACGAAATCGTATCTTAGGGGGGGAGAAATGTAAGGCCAAGATCTTGATTCTGTTAATATGAGATTTTAATTATATTAACATGAGATTATTGAAGTTAAACTAATGTGATTATAGCCGGGCCATTACGAGACCAAATCGGACCAAGCATATGTGTTACATAGCTTGGGGACAGAGAGTTTGGCACCCGAGCGGTAGTTTTTGACCGCCCGAGCGCCAGTGTTCATCACAAATATGTCGCGGGCAGAAGAGTTGGCGCCCGGGCGATAGTTTTTGACCGCCCGAGCGCCAAGGGTGCATTCAGAAATGTTTGGACAGAGAGTGCCGCGCTCGAGCGGTACTTTCTTACTGCTCGAGCGCCGACCCTTTTTTAGAAAATGTGACACGTAGCTTAGACATGCAATGGGATGTATATAAGGTGCATTTCATTAGAATTCAGTAGAAATCAAAAAGAAAGAAGCTCGAGAATTTCCTCCGGAAATCCTTACGCTTTTGGGAGAAATCCGTCCGTTAGATTTTAAATCAGAATTCGGTTTTATAGTCATAGCAACGCAGGCTACTACAGGACGTAAGTTTTGTTACGTTTTGACATGTTTGGAAATTATGATGTTGTTAGAATTAAATACACGTCATATATGTTGTTCTTGACATGTTAGACAGCGTAGAATCGAAGTCAGATTAAGAAACGGACTGAATATGGAATTGTTATGAATTTCAGAATGAGATTGATTAGAACTGATAGCAGATTTTTACGGTGGTTGATTGTAAATGTTTGGAATTGATATAGACTGATATAGTATTATCAGTATCGCAAGATTGTACTGTTGTACTGTCAGAATTTGATAAAACAGAGATGTTGTGATTTGATTAGAATATTGATACGGAATATTGATATTGTCATTGCCAGATTGAACAGTGACAGACTTTGAATCAAGACTTTGATTGTATCAGTTCGACAGCAAGAAAGGTGTAAATAAATGTTGATTCGGGATTGCACAACTCGAGTTAGGTTTGACTTGAGTTTCCCTAAATCACATACTTTATTTTATTGCATTGATATTTGCAGATTATCAGATTGATATATTAATGTATTGACTTAGAACAGAGTCAAAGTCCGAGTCTAGGGCAGACAGCCTAGCTAGCGCAGAACCGCCGAGTCTTTCTCGGAACCGATAAGACTCTAGACTTACGGTGTATCGAAGAGCTTTAGATGTAGATCGACTTCTACCTCAGACCCTCGATACAGCATACCAAAAGTCTAAATTAGATTAAGATCCCTAGATTTGAGATAAGATAAGATTATATCACGAGTCATTAATTCATGTAGTCAGACCAGATACATGTTTTGATGTTTGTTTATGCTTTTATATATGTTTTATATGATTGCATTTAATACATTGTTTATACTGGGATATTTATATCTCACCGGAGTTATCCGGCTGTTGTCTTGTCTGTATGTGTGCATGGCAACAGGTGGGACAGGTACATGGTCACAGAGGTGAAGACAGATCGAGATTAGAGTGGTGATACCGGACTTGGACTAGAGCTAGGGTTTAAACAATTGATAGTAGTTGTTGAACCTGAATATGTATGATTGTATATTTTATCAGATTTATACTTTTATACTGATATGTATAGGAGTTTGATTCCATTACCTTCCGCATTTTAAAAAAAAAAAAATTTAGACCCTGATTATTATAATTGATTAATTAGTCCCAATAACGATTAAGAACATGATTAGCGTCTGGGTCCCCACAGTACTATTTGTCATAAATTGTGGTAATATAATCTGCCACAAATATCATCTATTCCAAACAATCATAATCGAATTTCTTGCATAAAAGAAAAATATAGAGTATTATTTGTCCAATAGAGTCAAAATAAAAATATAGCAAGAGTTTGAGCACATTGTATCTAAAATGCATACTACTACTATATTGCTTCCTTGCATGTCCTGCGATTATGCCCCGGTTTGTGATACTGCACATTTAGTAACATGTCGTTTCTTTACTTGAAACGGAAATCTTTGTGTTCTTCTACGACCTAGCTGGATCGGACATTCAGTGTGAAGGGGAAGGGAAATTTTTTAGTGATTTATTTTTGCCCTGAGGCACCATGCAAGTATTTATACTTATCCAAATTTAATCTTGTTCATCTGTTTATTTAAAGTGAATTTTTGTTACAAACTTTAATATTCCGCTACATGTTGTCTTAAATGTTGTAACATTTGTTACAACACTTGATTCTGATAAAACACAGATATACATCTTATACTAATATTGTTATATAAACTCGGATATGTCGAACATTATTCCTTACATGGTGGTATAATTATATCGTCATCAAGATATGGTAAATATATTTATATGTCAAACATAGGGATTGGATCGATAACCGTCGCATAAGTTTTCCGATAATTTTCTACTTTGTAGCAAGAGTCACCAAAATCATATCGATTCTGTTGCACAATAAATGGAATGATATAATACAAAAAGCTTTTGATAAATAAAACCAGCGAACACTATAGCGAAGAAAACAGAAGACAAAAGCTTAAAGTAAACCAAATCGGTGCCTGTATTAAATACAATGTCCTTATAACAGATTTTTCCCCTCCGATATGTTCTTCGAGAATGTACTTGGACGTCTGTTTCCCAGGATACAATGGAATAACTAGCAGTAACCTAACACGAGACACCACTACAGCGAACTGAACGATACTTGAACTTTATCATGAGGGCAGAGGAACAGCAGCTGGAGGAAGGAGCAGCAGTCGAGACAACAAAGAAGAGTGTCGAAGGAATGAGAATGCAGGAGAGCGTGTGTTGTACTTCTAAAAGACTAGAGGTTGACTTTCTAGTAATAATATATTTTTTAACAACCTTTCGAAACTCATAAGCATTTTTAACAATCCGTCCTTCTCCACGAAAGAAATGACTCTAAGCATCAATGGAATTGCTCTCAAAGAATCAAACAATCGGATCACATTGCCAAGTTCCTCATCTTCATTCAATGTCACATATAACTTTTATTATTCACATAACAAATTGTTTCATTGATTTCATTTTTCATGACACAGACTGCACATGAAGTTTTGTTTGTAATTTGAGATTTATATCCAGTTTCACCACCTATATTTTATTTTATTGAGTTAAAAGAGAGATAAAACAGAGTTTGGTGTATTTATGTATAATACAAAAATTAGACTTAGGATCAGAAAGAGAAATGTCGATGACTTATAATCTATCTAACATCAATGACTCATATTTTGAGACAATGTCTCAGGTTCGAGATTTAATTATAACAAATATCTTTAAACTAAAAAAGAAAATAAGAAAGAAAAGGATACACAAAAAAAGAGAGTGGATGATATTGTTATTGACAAAAACTTTTGTGATACGGTCTCACGGGCCGTATTTGTGAGACGAATCTCTTATTTGGGTCATCCATGAAAAATGTATTTTTTTTTATGCTAAAAGCATTATTTTTAATTGTGAATATGAGTAGGGTTGACTCGTCTCACAATTTAGGATCCGTGAGACGGTCTTATATGAGATCCACTCATTGTTATTTTTCATCGATAATTGTTGGCATAGTATTTTTTATCATGATTTTCAAAACGAGAAAAATTATATGTATTATGTACTTATACAACGCTTACGTTTAGTTGCTAGTCTCAGTTGAAATTCGACCTAACACAAGATTACTTTTTGCATAATTCATCTGGCAGGAGTTGGGCCGTTCATAAGAAAACCCAGTAATTTTGTGTATCTTATTGGGCCGCTGGATTCATGTCTCATGGTTTTGTTTTGGGCTTCACATGTACATTAGGATCCAGGTTTAGTAAGATCCCATTATGAATTCCCAAAAATCTATATATATTTGTGTGTTTTTTTTAAGAATATATATATATATATATATATATATATATATATATATATATATATTATTTAAATTCGATTTAGATTATTGATTTGTAATTGTGTAACTTTGAAGGCAAAAACTTGTGTGAGAAAGTCACAAGGGTCGTATTTTGTGAGACGGATCTCTTATTTGAGTCATCAATGAAAAATTATTAATTTATATGCTAAGGTACAGTTTGGTACATAGGATATGATAAGTAATTGATATATAGTATAAGGATAAATATAAGGATAAGATAATATGTTGAATGTTTGGTATGATTTTAACAAAAGTAATTAAATTTATATATTGAATTGTAATAACAAAATTAACCCTATCACAAAAACTTTTATTTCATTGTTACCAAAATCTTGTAATTACATATCTCATTCTTAAATTACGTTATAATACACACACACACACACACACACACACACACATATATATATATATATATATATATATATACATGTGTGTGTATATATATATATATATATTTGTGTGTGTATATATGTATATCTATATATATATATATATATATATATTTGTATATATATATATATATATGTATTTAAAAACAATTAACATTAACTTAAATGCATTTAAACTGATGGTAATTAAGTCATTTATAATGTATTTTATCATTACATTAAAATTATCACACATCTTCCAAAGGATGTTTTATCTTTCTCAAAATTTATTTATCAAGGACACATGATATTATCATGGGCTTATTAAAAAGGTACCAAACATGGGATAAGGGAGATTATTTATCAATCCCACCTTTATCCCATGTACCAAACAATGCCTAAGAGTATTACTTTTTATTGTGATATCGATATGATTGATCTTTCTCACAGATAAATATTCGTGAGATCGTCTCACAAGAGATCTACTCAACTTTGAAACTTTGTACGGTACATATCATATAACTATAACATTCAATATAGGAAAACACCCTTCCATTTATGTTTTGTTTTTTTATTTTATTATCATTAAAGATTAAATTGAATAATTCAATAAAATCAAGAAGAAATTGGTAAAATTTGGAATTTTTGGTTCTGTACTGTCTACGATTTTTTGTTATTTATGTTTTCACATTTCAGTTTCAATCTAATTTTACCGTTGAAAGTGAAAAATAATTTAAATTTTCAGAAAAAATTAATGATACGGGATCAAAGGCTAAATTATGACAACATAAATTATAAAAACTGTAAATAACCAAAATTACAAATTTTTGGAAAAATAAAGGAAACCGAAATCTTCAATGAAAATTTAATAAATAAATAAAAAATCTTGGAATGAAAGAGAATATTCCTCGTGCGGCGTCGTTTTAACGCGAACTTCAACGTCACGATCATGGCCGTCAACGTTTCATCCCTACAATCAACGGCCAAGAATCAGTATCGCTGTTACCAGTATCACTACACGCAGCAAAACCCTATTCGTAAATTTGCTTGCGCGTCGCTCTCCTCTCTACAATCTGCCAACGCACACTCTCTCTCTCCCTAGAATCGCCGTTGACGATGTCGGACGAGGAGCATCATTTCGAGTCCAAGGCCGACGCCGGTGCTTCCAAAACCTACCCGCAGCAGGCCGGAACCATTCGTAAGAACGGTTACATCGTCATCAAAGGCCGCCCTTGCAAGGTTTTCTTTTTATTTTTTGTTTTTTATTTTATGCGCGAGGCTTTATTTCTTTCTCGTATCAATCGTTGTTCGTGTTTGTTACTTGTTCATGTTCTGATTTGATTGATATCTGGGTAGATTGGGGTACGGTTTGGATTTTAAAACTATTTGGTGCGTTGAAGTTTTGATTTTTATTGCAAAGCTAATTTTTTCGCAGGAAATAATTAATCTTGTTCTTCGTATATTTATACACTTTTCTGAGAGTAAACGCTTGTATATTTGTCATCGACTGTTTCCGCGTTTTCTTTTGTTTGATTTTGGTGCTGTTTTTGTGTTGCATGACCCTGTTAATATGTATTATTGTTTGAGTTTGTTAAATTGCTGGATATTCTGTGGGTAATTTTCTGTTTGATTGCATATTAATTGGCAAAATCAATCAGTGAATGATTCTTTCATTTGTATGAAAGTATTTATTTATGCCTCTTTATGTTTATACACACGAATTCGATCTTGATTGTAACAGGTGGTCGAAGTTTCAACTTCGAAAACCGGGAAACACGGGCATGCTAAATGTCACTTTGTTGCGATAGACATTTTCACTTCGAAGAAGCTTGAAGATATTGTCCCCTCTTCTCACAACTGCGATGTATGCATTGTATTCTTTATCATCCATTTAAACGCGTGTTAAATGCTCATATGCGGAATGAGAATCACGGTAGTTTTCATTGAATTACAGGTGCCACACGTTAATCGCACCGACTATCAGCTTATTGATATCTCCGAGGATGGATTTGTACGGACTTAAATCATTTAAACTCAATGTTTTTCTAGATTTGGATCTGCTAGCCAAATCGTGGAACTCAAAGTTTTTGCTTTTTAGCTTTCATTATGTGGTCTAAAGTTGAGTGATGTGATTATGCAGGTGAGTTTGCTGACTGAGAATGGCAATACTAAAGATGACTTGAGGCTTCCTACCGATGATAATCTACTTGCTCAGGTTAGACATTTCAACTTTTTCTTCATCTGCTAATAATTGATGGTTTATCATTTATAAATTTCAACGAACATCCTCCTATTTCTGATATAAAAAAAAATTACAGATTAAGGATGGGTTTGCTGAGGGTAAGGACCTGGTTGTGAGTGTTATGTCTGCAATGGGAGAGGAGCAGATCAATGCACTCAAGGATATCGGACCGAAGTAGATCTTTTTTCCATGATGGAGGTTGGAGTTATGGTTCTTGAGTTCAAATGTGATAAAATTTATAGAAATTGTAAAGGATGGGAAGACTACGGACCGGTTTGGTACTTGGACACCGAACTATCGATGGTTGAGTCCTCCACTTTTCTTTCATCTCAGTGTTTTGTTCACTTCTGAATCTCATCTTGTGTTTATCATGTGGTCTAAGGTTGAATCTGATTTGTCAACTTTTTATCTGTTGTTATAAACATATGGTGTTCTGTATTATTCATGAACTTTCCAGAATAAACTTTTGGTTTAGCTTGCAATGGTTTTCTGGTGTGGAAGGAGTACCCAAGATACAAGTTTCATGTGCAAATAGCATTCTACAAAATGCAAATAATCACAAAATTCTCTGTATAAATTTAATGGGTTTTGGTATCTTCTGGTTTTATACATTAAGGTTTTTTGTTTATTTTTTTTAAAAAATAATAATCGAAGGTGTTGATGTAATTTATCCCAGTCGTTCATTCGGGTGTATGATTTCGATTTAATTAATTTTTGTAATGTTTTAAATTATTAAGAATAAAAAATGGGTAAGAACAAGGAAGTATGCTGAGAAACTTGAGAATTTGGCGATGTAAAGTAAAGAGAACGTAGGAAGTTGTCATTATTAATGGATTTAAAATGAAAATTTTATTGTTGATAATATTAAGGTTATTTACGAAGGGATGAATATGAAATTTTTGGATTTTGATTATAATTTTTTTATTAATAAAGAAACAATTGATTTTAAATAACTTTATTATTAAGTGAACTTGAAATTAATGATCGTTATCATGGAATATTATATAAAAATATAAATGGTGAATTTGAAGTATATGATATTAGTTCTTTAAAACTACAAAAATATATTTAAATATATTTAAAATTCATAAATTTGACATTAATCAATAGCAAAAACTTTTGTAAGTTGGTCTCACGGGTCGTATTTTGTGAGACGTGTCTTTTATTTGGGTCATCCATGAAAAAGTATTATTTTTTATGTTAAGAATATTACTTTTTATTGTGAATATCGGTAGGATTGAACCGTCTCATAAATAAAACTTCGTGAGATTATCTCATAAGAGACCTACTTTTAATTAATTTAAATGTATGATGCATATTTTTGTTCGTTTACTGATTGATGATATGAAGAAAAAAAATAGTGGTATAAATTGTAATGATGACTGAATTTAAAATCTGTGAAGTACATACTACCCCGTATCAAACATTAATGCAAAAAAAATTGCCACGTTCAATGTGGAGCTTTTGGGAAAAAATAAGAATGTGAAAGAAATTTTTTTATTTTTTATTATTTTTTTTATTAATAATATTGTGATATTAATACATAAAAAAATAGATTAATAAGATTTGTTAGAACATTAATATTTATGATAAGATCTCTAAATATTTTACTATTGTTCAAATGAGCTTATTTCTTAATAATTTTTTGTTTTCATATTTGTGTAAGACTCTATACAAGTGATAAACTCTATGGTAAATAAAGTCTATAAATAAGAGATCATTGCTGCTGCGTGGGTGTGGTTTTTGAGTTGGAGAGAAGTAAAACGTCGCATGAAGAGCAAGAAATTACATAAGAGAATTAATAAATAGCTCAAATCAAGGCGTATTGTTGTGTTGTCGTGAAATGTTAGAGATAATCGAAGACAATAATACTATAAAGTGTTGGTTGAAGACTTATTTGTGGTTCCGATTTTTGGCAATACAGTTGTTACATCCATAGTTTTGTTTTTTTATTTATTTGGGATTAAATTTACTTCATTGATTTGTTAAAGAATTTAATTTTTCGTAGCGTCACTAGTATTGGTTTTGTGAACTAATTACAATTTTCTATTGAATATTTTGCTCTGAGCCACCATACAAATTTTTATACTTATGCATAATTTATTTTGTTTAATTTTATTCATTAAAGTTATTTGTGTGTTTATTCAATATGTTCTGCTGCATATTGTGAATATGTGTTACAAAACCTGCATACAATATGTAAATCTGATATACACAATCTTAGTATTTTTACATTTATGTTAAACTTTCAATTGGTATCAGAGCTTACTCTTGATATACTAAGTGTGATTCTGGTTATTTTTATTTAAACATATAAAAGTACAATTGAAGTGTTATCTGTCAACACAACATTTCAACCACCAGTTTTGGATGGATCCATCTCGTCTGATTTATGTGAAGATTTCATCTCATTCATTACAAAAAAAAATTGGTGACTATCTAAAAATGATGAGAGACAAGAAGAAATATGTTCAACCACCTAAACTGCCAACTTTGGTTGCTTCTAAGAAAAATTAAACGCTTGCACTTACTGAAGGACAATTTAGACTAAGGAATGAATTGATGATTCGACCAAATTTCAAAAGATTAGAATCTGTTCAATACAGAGAATGTTATGGATTCGGTCACTACGCAAATTAATGTGCCACCAGACTCACAAAGGTATGACTAGTCTCCTTAAGTGATAAAGAATCTAAAAAAGAGCATGAATCTAGTAAAGGAGAAATTCACACTTCTATATCTCTTGTTTGGAAGAAAAACGTCAATTGCAAGTCAATTCACTAGGTGTTGCCAATGGCGTCGCAACACATGGTCGCAACATCTCTTCAAACCAGTGTGCATCAACCAATGCAAAAACTCTAGGTGATTCGAGTAATCTAGAAACCCAGGAAGTTGATGAAGTCACCCTAGAAAGTGTGCAAATATGTATGAGGAATTGTATGAAGACTGGATCAAAAGAAACAAGTTTAACTCGATGCTCTCAAAGGAGAATACATTTTTGAAAGACTGTGTGTCATGACTTGAAGTTATGTTGAGTAAAAAGAACCTCGAATTATGCAAAGTCAATTATGATATTGAAAAGGTGTTGAAAACTAAATTTCAGTGATTTGACAAACTAAGTATCGAAATTATTGGAATAACTTATCAAAGGCAAACGAGCTTAACTGACTAAAATCTTACAACTGTTAGTTGTCATTAGCTGAAGATTAATGCGTACCAGCTAAATATTATCCACGTCGAACTGATCAGTTGGAAACTGGTCAGTTGAAGCAAAATATAATTGACTGATCTGTTGGGAACTGATCAGTTGAAAACAATCAGTTATGAGCTCTCCAGCAAAGTATCTTTCAGCTGATCTCCTAGTTGAACACGTCATCAGTTGAGAAAGACAACCGACAAATAGTACAACAGACTGCAACTAATAGTGGAATGCCGTATTTCAGAGATTGCAGTGTACGATGGTCAGAGAATATCGACGTGTCAATCAACGGATATAAAGATTCAAATGTTATTTAATATTACCGTTGAGGGAAGCCTATAAATAGGTGAAGAGGACAGCTGAGAAGAATAACACGCGAACTACTATTCTATTCAAGCTTGCTGTTACTCTGCTAAAATCACCACTCGTATTTGAATATCAAGAGCTCACTCTTATCAGATATATCAGTAGCAATCAAGGCTATATTTACGAGCTTATTAGCACTTTGAAATCTTTGTTAGATTTATTCAGTTGTGTTATATTCAGTCACGCACTGTAAAAGTTGTTGTGAACTAAGAGTTTCAGTTTGGCAGTGTTAAGTCCAAACTGAAGTGTGTTAGTACAACATGTGTATTCGATCAAAGTCTTTTAGTGAAAATCCTATCTTCGTGATAGAAAGGGTGACGTAGGAGTTATTCTATTCTCCGAACATCCAGAAACATATCGTGTGTTTTTTATTTCAGTTACTATCAGTTATTCTATTCTGCGAACATCCAGTAATCAATCAATGATTCAGAAGTTGATGCTTGAAAATTCAAAGCAAATTGGGCTTATTCAGGCTTGGAACAAATCATCTGCTGCATTAACTGATATACAGAACTCACAGAAATCATTTACTGATATAACTGGTTTAGGGTTCAGTAACCAAGATGAAATGTCTTCCAATGATACTCGACCAAAACTGAATATGGATAAAAGGGTAATACATTCACTTCGTCAAATCAGTTGTAGGTACAAGAACAAACTGAACCAAGTAAACTGGTTGAACAGCCTACTGAAAATACGAACAAGGCTAGAAGATATGGTATTCGTTATAGCCCAAAAGTTTTAACTGAATCATGTAGTCAGTAGACAAAAAGATTCAGCAGGAATTATTCAAATGGCTACTCCAATTACTATAACAACAAGCCAGTTCAGAAAAGATATCGGCTGAACAATCAGTTGAACAAAGCAAAATCACATGTTGTCTCATCTGCACACTACACACCAAGCACAAACAAATCGAGAAAGACCATCTGGAATACAACAACTAGACAGTCAGTTAGACTAATCCAAGTCTGGATTCCTAAAGGACTAATCAATTTTGGACCCAAATAGAAAAGGGTACCAAAGTTATATCTTTTGTGTAATTGCAGGTAACAGGTACAAGCAAGAAATCAATCTGGTACTTGGATAGTGGATGCTCACGACACATGACCGGAGTTGCAAACTTGTTATCTCAACTGATCAAGTACATTGGACCAAACATCAGTTTCGAAGATAATTTCAAAGGTAAAACTATGGGTAAGGGTAAGCTTATCCATGATAACTTTATCATTAATGATGTTTTATTAGTTGAGAATCTCAAGTATAATCTGATTAGCATTAGTCAGTTATGCAATAATGGATTCTCAGTTCAGTTTGACAAACATTCATGTTCAATCAGAAATGCAACTGATGAGGTCATACTAACTGGAAAACGGTGTGGAAACACTTACAAAGTCAGTTGGAATGATCAACCTTATGCACCAGGTATGTTTTATTGCTTCAAAATCTTCTAAAAACTGGTTGTGACATAATAGATTAAACCACATGAACTTTAATTCTATTGCATATTTGAGTAATCACGATCTTGTCACTAGTTTGCCCAAAATGGATTTTACCAAAGATAAAATTTGCTCAACATGTCAGTTTGGTAAACAAGTTAAATCTTCGTTTAAAAACAAGGGCCGTAAATCTTCTTCCCGATGTTTAGAGCTATTATATATGGATCTATTTGATCCAATACCAGTCATGAGCTTAGGGGGAATGAAATACACCTTGGTGGTTGTAGATGATTTTTCTAGATTTACTTGGGTTATTTTCTCAAATCAAAAGATCAAACTGCTGCACAACTGATCAAGCTTTTCAAAAGAATATAAAATTAGAAGTCAGTTGGAATTGATAGAATCAGATACGATCGAGTAACTGAATTAATCAATCAAATTCTTTCAAATTTTTTTAGAAAATGCTGGAATTGGGCATGAGCTATCAGCAGCTAGAACTCCTCAGTAAAATGGTGTAGCTGATAGGAGAACTGGACAATGCTTGCTGATTCTAGTATTTCTCAAAGGTTTTGGACAGAGACAGTAAACACTGCGTGTTATACTCAGAACAGATCGATGATTAATAAAAATCATTTGAAAAAACACCTTATGAGATCTGGCATGGACGAAAAAGTGTTGTTTCTTACTTTAAAATATTCAGTTGCAGATGTTTTATTCTTGAAAATGGCAAAAATCATTTAAAAGCCTTTGATGCTAAATCTGTAGAGAGAATATTTTTGGGATATTCGTCAGTTAGCAAAGCTTATAAAGTCATTAACAAGAGCACACTAAATGTTGAAGAGTCTATACATGTTGTTTTTTATGAAACTGTACTAACTGATAAGCCAACTGATCCAGTTGAGCTAGTTGATCGATTTACAGATATCAGTCTGGAGGATGATCGTGAAGAAGAAAATAATATCAATCGAAACATCCTTCAAACACCTGAACCTGAAATTGTGGATCAATCAGCTCAACAAGAAGTAGTTCCTGAAAGTCAATTGGGAGAGCAAAGAAATGATATTGAGTTACCAACTGAAACAGCTCCAACTGAAACTGAAAACATTCAGTTGCCTACAGAAGTAATTACTGATTCAGAAGCAACAAACGTCGAAATCAGATGGAAGAAATCACATCCCCAAAAATTGGTGATAGGTAATCCATCTGACCCGATAAGAACAAGGAATCAAATTCTCAATTGTTTTATTCATTCAGCTTTTGTATCGTAATTGGAACCGAAGAAAAGTGATGAAGCTCTTGCTGATCCAAACTGGACAAATGCAATGCAAGATGAGCTGAATCAGTTTACCCACAACATTGTCTGGAACCTAGTTCCAAGACCAGTTTAAAAAACTGTTATATGTTCAAAATGGGTGTACAAGAATAAATTGAAGTAAAACGGTTCAGTTGTGCGCAACAAAGCGAGAATGGTAGCACAAGGAGATAGACAAGAAGAAGGAATTGATTATGATGAAATATATGCACCAGTTACAAGACTGGAAGCTATCAGAATATTCCTTGCCTATGCATCATTCAAGAACTTCAAAGTCTACCAGATGGATGTAAAGAGTGCATTCCTGAATAGCCAGTTGCAAGAAGAAGTCTATGTTGAACAACCTCCAGGTTTTGTCAATCATCATTTTCCTGATTATGTATACTATTTGAACAAAGCCTTATGTGGTCTTAAACAAGCTCCAAGAGCTTGGTATGAAACTCTTTCAAAATTTCTAACTGATCACGATTTTTCTGTTAGATCAGTTGATAAGACATTGTTCAAATTTTCAAAGGATGATTGCATTTTACTCGTTCAAATTTATGTTGATGACATCATATTTGAGTCAACTAACCCCAAATTATGCGAGAAATTTGCTAAGTTGATGCAGGAGTAATTTGAAATGAGCATCATGGGTACACTGACATTCTTTCTTGGACTACAAGTGAAGAAACTAGAGACAGGCACTTTTATAAGTCAAACTAAGTACACGAAGGAGTTGCTGAAGAAATTTGGCATGGAGTCGTGTTCAGCTGCAAGTACTCCCATGAGCTCATCAGTAAAACTAGACGTTGATCAAGGGGGAATATCAGTTGAGACGACACTTTACAGAGGTTTAATAGGCTCATTATTGTACCTCACTGCTAGTCATCCTGATATTATATTTGTTGTCTGTATGTGTGCTCGATTTCAGGCAAACCCTAAGAAATCATATTTTTCAGCTGCCAAACGTATTTTAAAATATCTTTAGGGCACACAAAATGTTGGGTTATGGTATTCTAAAGAGTCCTCTTTCAATTTATTTGGATAGTCAGATGCAGATTATGCAGGATGTAAGCTTGATCGCAAAAGTACAAGTGGATCATGTCAGTTTCTAGGAGACAGATTGATCTCTTGGTTCAGCAAGAAGCAAACATCCATAGCAACTTCCAAAACTGAAGCAGAATACCTTGCTGCTGGAAGCTGATGTGCTCAACTGCTCTGGGTTTAGCAACAACTGAGATATTATGGAGTTGAGGCTAAAGAATCGCCCATATTCTGTGACAATACAAGCACGATTGCTATTACCTGCTATCCAGTTCTTCACTCGAGGACCAAGCACATAGATGTCAGCATCACTTTATCAGAGATCATGCCTTGAAGAAGGACATCAGATTGGAATTTGTTTCAACTGAGCAGAAATCAGCCGATATCTTCACCAAACCATTGCCCGAGACTAAGTTTTCTCACTTTCGCAATATACTTGGATTAATTGATTTATCATAATCAGTTTTATTGTTGATATATCAGTAGTTAATTTGTGTCATCTATCACTTCTATTGTCATTTACTGTTCATTAAGTTCGTTTTTATCCATTTAAATTTCAACTGATGTCAGTTTATCATTTGTCAGTTATTATGTTCAGTTCGTAATTACTTATCAAATGATGAGATTAACTCTTGTAGGAATATCAACTAAAATATCATTTCATTCATTTGAAGAAATTATTACGGATTACATCGAAAAATTCTTCTTCTACAAAAGACCTCCACTTGTTAAACCAAAGGGTTAAATCTCCGGTGAAAGTCTTAAGGTAGCTATCGGAGTCAGCTATTCGCTCAAGGATCTTCCTTTCCTTCTGGAGCATCAGCTGGTAGACATAGTCATCTTCAAAGATATCCACCGTATCAGCAACGTGGAAGCATTCCCGATACTTCTCCAGTTTTGCCACCAGTCTGGGAGTGGTAGCCATCCCACACTCCTGGAGAAACTGGAGTCCTTGTAGCTCCTCCCAGTATCGAAGGATTTTATGGAAGACTTCATCTTCCATATCAGTTTTTCTCTTCTCAAGAGCTGAGTTCATGAAAGCTTCAGCCATATCTGGAGTCTTTGAGCTACCTGCACCTGCCATTTTAGCTTTTGAATATTACTTGCTGATATGTTTGAGACTGACTGAACTACTCTTATTTATAGCCCAGGGCCAAGGAAGATGAAAGGACAAAGTCATTACGGCAGACGATTAACCTTCTAAGCACAAGATTTTATTTAATTCATCTTGCTTAAATTCCCGTAATATTTATATGCATATATTAAGAGGGAATATTGGTTTAAAAGGTTAACTGAGAAGACAGCAGTTAGTAAATCTTCAACTGAAAAGACACAGTTTCACAACTGATCGTTCAGCTGATTATTTAACTAATCTTCTCACAAACGTTAACAAATTAACCATTTTTTATTCCTAATTTAGTGACGTGACTGATCATCAAGCTTTAAATGCTATCTTTCAACAAATGATAGGTTGAAACGTGGACCCATATAATCCATGTATTTTCAACACACGCTTTTACCATACGTGCCCACGTCTTTTATTCAAAATTTCCTGGACTAACACGTGTCCAATAATTCAAACAGTCACGTACATATGTACTTTACCCGCTCCATTTTAGTTATTCTTCCTTACGATTACATAAAATTCTCAGAGCAAAAGAAAATTCAAGCTTTCTTTTTCGCAGGAAATCATTCAGTTCTAATGGCAAACCAGATTCCTGCTCACATGTTGAATGTTATGGCCACCAATTTTGGATCAGTTCTATCAGTCGGAGAAGCCGATGTCAAGAACGTATTTATGAAGCTAGAATCAGCTGGGCCGAGGAAATTTTTGGGGCATTCTTCGCAGGAGATTCAAAGCACTCAGCTTTCTCATTATCTGAAGCTGAACTCCTCCAGTGATTTCAAATCAGGGAAACTGTAATCTATTCAAACAGCAGTGACTTCCATCTCCTTTGCAATCGACGAGCTTAAAAAGAACATAGGCCTAGCTAAAAGTCTTTCCCTTACTGAAGACTCAATCAGCAAGAAAGTTGAATCTATGAAGACATCTGTATCAAAAAAATCGACTTGCTGCAAACTACTGTACTGACTGCTGCCAAAGATATTGCAGCTGATGTTAGGATTCTATCTCTCAAAGTCGATGTGCTTGACAAAAAAGGGAAGCAGCTAGGTTGATGAAAGAATAAGAGAGGATACAACTGAAGAGATATTTATTGTTAGTTATTATTTGAAGATTATTTGTTTTCTTTGTATGAATCTGTACACTAGAAAAATTATTTTATCTACAATGATTCAAAGATTCTTTTACTTCAGCTGATCAGTTTATTAAATTCTGAGTTTTGTCAATCACCGAAAATGGAGAAATTGTTGTAAACTAAATTTCAGTGATTTGACAAACTAAGCATCGAACTTATTGAATAACTGATCAAAGGCAAACGAGCATAACTGACTAAAATCTTACAACTGTTAGTTGTCATTAGTTGAAGATTAATGCATACCAGCTAAACATTATCCACGTCGAACTGGTCAGTTGAATCAGAATATAACTGACTGATCAGTTGGGAACTCATCAGTTGAAAACAATCACTTATGAGTTCTCCAGCAAAGTATCTTTCAACTGATCTCCTAGTTGAACACGTCATCAGTTGAGAACGACAACCGACAAATAGTACAACAGACTGCAACTAATAGTGGAACGTCGCATTTCAGAGATTGCAGGGTACGATTGTCAGAGAATATCGACATAGCAATCAACGGATATAAAGATTCAAATGTTATTTAATATTACCGTTGAGAGAGACGCCTATAAATAGGTGAAGAGGGCAACTGAGAAGAGTAACACGCGAACTACTATTCTATTCAAGCTTGCTGTTACTCTGCTAAAATCACCAGTCGTATTTGAATATCAAGTGCTCATTCTTATCAAATATATCAGTAGCAATCAAAGCTATATTTACGAACTTATTAGCACTTTGAAATCTTTGTTAGATTCATTCAGTTGTGTTATATTCAGTCACGCACTGTAAAAAAGTTGTGAACTAAGAGTTTCAGTTTGGCAGTGTTAAGTCCAAACTGAAGTGGGTCAGTACAACGTGTGTATTCGATCAAAGTTTTTAAATGAAAATCCTACCTTCGTGATAGAAGGGGTGACGTAGGAGTAATATATCGTGTGCTTTTTATTTAAGTTACTATCAGTTATTCTATCTTTCAGTCAGTTTACTTCCGCAACTGTTTTTTCAGTTAAACTGATTGTTATCGACTGACGAGATACAGAGTGTAAGTTTGTCATTAAACTGAACCCTTTATTCGAAAAGAATTTATAATCAGTGAGTGTTTATTCAACCCCCTCCCTTCTAAACACTTATCACCTACTAACCGATCCTTTCAAAAGGCTACAAAGACTCTTGCCAAATTTAATTCGAGTTCGGAAAAGCTTGACTTGATGTTGATGATGAGAAAAAGATAGTAAGGCTGGTCTAGGGTTCAATTGATCAAGTGTGGAGAATCTTCCAACTCTGGGTCACTATTTACTATTTTTGTGAATGAGAGCAAAGATACTTCAAACTCTTCAAGAGACACTCTTTCTGTCAAAGTTTTACCAACTAAGAAGCAAGATTCTGCTCAAAGGCCAAAGCAAAGAAAGAGACGTTTTATTTGCAACTACAGTTGTAAGTCAGTTCACATCAAACCATTTTCCTTCAAGCTGAGAGATAACTAAATGTGTTGGGAAGCAAACCGGATGTTGCACAACACAAAGTACAATACTATCAGTAGAAAACCTCTAGTAAAGAAATATTGGGTATCAATGGCCGAAATTCGATGCACTGTTATTTATACATCCTTGAAAACTAACACTGCAGTTATTTGGTACTTCGACAGTGGATGCTCGCGCCACATGATAAGGTCTAAGGACCACCTCACTGACTATGTTGAATTAAGAAGTTGACTTGTGACTGATGGAGGTGGTACAAAAAGGAGAATTGTTGGTAAAGGGTATTTGAATGTTGATTGACTTCCAGAACTTTATAATGTGCTCCATTTTGAGGGACTCAACTCAAGCTTAATAAAAATTAGTCAACTTTGTGATGACGACTTGCATTTAAGTTTGATAACAATAATTGTGAAGTTTTTGAAAAAGTTAATATTTATGCCATGTCAGGTACAAGATCTGCTGATAAATGCTATCAACTGGTTGAGGATCATGCTTGCCGACATAACAAAGTAAATGAATTGGACTTGTGGCATCAAAAATTGGGGCATACAAACTTCAAAACACTGAAAAACCTCAGTAATTATGATGTTGTACGAGGTATGCCAAATTTAAGATCAGGAAGAGCATATGTTTGTGGATCATGCCAAAAATATTAAAAAAACATGTATTCCGCATCAAATGTTACAACACAGTGTCTTGAAATTTTACACATGAATCTTATGAGTCCAATGGTAGTGGAAATCTTGGGTGGTAAGAAGTATTTTTTGTCTGTCTTGATGATATATCACGTTTTACATGAGTAAGATTTCTTAGAGAAAAATAAGACACATTTGATGCTTTTAAGAAATTACATACTAAGATAATCTGCATAATTTTTGAGAGTTGGTATGATCAGAACCGTCCATGGTAAGGAGCTTGAGAATTCACATTTTGCATCTTTGTGTGATAAGAAGGTCATAACTCATGATTTTTCAGTCCGAAAGACTCCCCAACAGAATAGAATAGCCGAAAGAAAGAATCGAACATTGAAAGAGATGTCGAGTCATGCTGAGTTTTAAAAAAATTTCAAATTTTTTTTCGATGAGGCCTTAAACACAGTATGTCATATCTCAAACTTGTGTATTTAAGGTGTGGTTCCACTATGAATTCCTACGAGATTATCATGGGAAATATGTCAAATCTTAAGTATTTTTATGTCTTTCGATGAGTATGTTTTGTGTTGAATGATCGAGATTATCTTGTTAAGTTTGATTTTAAAAGTGACAAATGTTTGTTTCTTGGATATTCTACCAATAATTGTGTATATCAAATGTTTAATTTAAGAGACATAACAACTATAGAATCCATTCTACCAATAATCGTTTATATCGAATGTTCAAATTTTAATCTTGAGTGATAAATTTCTTCTATAACATCCATACTGGAGAAGAAGACGAGGAAGTTGCACCTGATTTCAATGGCAGTGTTGATATTCTCACTAGAGAAATAATCAAGATGTTTCTCGATCATCCCAAAAGATGTCTGCTGCAAATTTAACTTCATTCTATTCTGTTTTGCACAAAACCGCAATCAAAACCTGGAATCCCTCCACCAAAACTTCAATGATTACTAAACCACATACCATAGTTCTCTACATAATTGGTACTAGTAGTAACATTTTCAATCTTGTTCGAATGATGATCAATACAGTTCTACAGTTTCCAGATGGAGGATTCAAATCGACCAAGCTACTTTTTCCATCTTTGACGTGGGATTTTGGAGTCCCAAGGATTTTCAAATGATATAGATGAAGAACTTTTTTATGTGGGTGACCAACTGAAGATAGAACTTGTATATTTCTAGGGAAACAGGAAGGTTGATCTTCCCTGGTTTGAGCCTGGAGTTGCCCCGGATGTTGGCAACATGGGTGTTTCATCATGTGGAACCAAATCAGTAGAAGTTAAATATGTTTCTAGGGAAAAACCTTCTAAGTATATTTTTCTCTCTACGTCTCATATTCAAGCTCAAATAGATTTTGGCTGACAAGAAATTCAGAATGCAAGAGAGTTTATTGCATTTTATGAAGCCCAAGTGGCGGAGTATGAGTTGTTGTTGGAAGTAGGTGTTCATTCTTTGCTGAACAAAAGAGAAGAGTAGAAGTCGAAGCTGCTAATGCAAAAATAAATTAGTCTGATGATGATCTTGATTATTCATACGATGGAGATACTGTTGGAGATACTCTGTAGTTTGTTTGGCTTTTTTATCTCTAAGTTTTTAGTTATGTTTGCTTACTTATCTACGAAATTTTCCCAATATTTTCTGAGTGTTCTACTTTGTGTGTTACAATATTTATTTGATAGCATTGCACTAACATGTTGAATTCAAGGGTAGATATCTAATTCAGGATGAGTTATTATACAATTTGGATATTACACTTTTTGGATGTTTTCTCCAAAAAATCAAAAATTGAGAGATTGCAAGAAATATTTTATTTCATTATTTATTTTTCTTTGTTGATAATATTGTGATATTAATGTATGAATTTTTTCCATTCTTGACTAATAAAAATTTTAGAATATTGATATTTATTTCCTTTCTAGACTAATAAGATTTTCTAGAATATTTATATTTATGATAATATCTCTTAATATTTTACAATTGTTCAAAAGAGTTTATTTCCTAATGAAATTCTTGTTTCCATATTTGTGTAGGACTCTGTACAAGTAATAAACTCTAGAGCAAAAGAAGTCTATAAATACGATATCGTTGTTGTTATGTGGGTGTGGTCTTTTAGTTGAAGGAGAGCAGTGAAATGCCACAGAGAGCGCAAGGAATTACATCGGAGAATTAATAAAGAGCTCAATTCAAGGTGTATTTCTGTGTTGCCGTGAAGTGTTGCAGACACTCGAAGACAATACTAGTGTAAAGTATTGTTGAAAAATTATTTGTAACTCCGAGTTCTGGCGATACAGTTGTTGCATCGGTGGTTTTGTCTTTTTGTTTATCTAGGATGCAATTTACTTCATTAATTTGTTAAGGAATCTATTTTTTCGTAGTTTCACTAGTATTGGTTTTGTGAACTAATTATAATTTTCTATTGAATATTTTTGCCCTGAGACACCACACCAGTTTTTATACTTGTACATGATTTATTTTCTTATTTTATTCATTAAAGTTTAGTTGTGTGTTTAATTAATTAATTCAACTATATATTGTGAATAGATGACACAAAACACCTAAATCTGAAACACACAATCTTTTTTTTTTTAAACCTTTATGCAAACAAATTCCTTCAAAATGCATAAAATAAAATGAATATGTTGTGTTAAGCGTGAATGAATGAATTAGTACCGGGATGAGTGACATTCTGAGAAGTTCTCATGCATCAAGCTGCTGACGTTGCGCCACTTGATCTGGTTGGCTAAGTGAGCGGTAAAATAATGACACCAGATCTTAACGAATAATGTTGTCTCTACTGGAAACATGACTGACGGTAGGAAAAGGGTAAGACTGATTTCTAAGGGATATGAGAAAATACCAGTAGATAGATATGCACGTCTTTGGACTCATGGGCTTAACAGCCCGACCCATTAGCACCCAAGTAGGTGCACTCTGTGCTATCATAAGTATAAAGAAATAAATTTATATCTTGGCTAACAGTTATAACTTTTGGCCTAGTAGTAAGCGCTTGTTCCTAACAATGAATTAGATCATTAAAATCATGACTTTCACCACTGTTAGGGCCAAGCTTTATCATGAAATGAAAAGTGATACAAAATGAAATTAAAACTTGCGGAATTCGATAATTAAACTGACTGAATGAATTCTGCTAAACTAAACTTATTTGAATAAAGAAACGATCTGATAAGGCTACAACATAAATATATTGATCTGATGGTACTCAACATGTCAAGAAGTTTAAGCTGAATCAGACAAGCCTAGAGCACTCGTGCTGATTATTAAACTGATATGAGGATATTCTTTGAGTGCAACAGTCAATTAGCTTTTAGATTATTTAATAAGGAATGAAAAAATATTAAAGCATCAATTGATTGCTTATTTTATCTAGTGTTTAAAGAAATTTGAATTACCCGTAATATATTTGGGAAGACGAAAAAAACGTGTGACTCTATGCAAAACCATCGGACATCCAGTAAAATAATGAGTACCAGCCATACTTGGATCAACATCTATAAAAATGGAATGCATTAAATGTATATACAACAACTGCTACACTGATTAATCTATCTCCAAGCATTCTTCGAATCATCATCTTCTTTTAAAGTTTTATTTCAAGATGATTTGGACATGCATAAAAGTTCATTAGATCACG
Source organism: Primulina eburnea (assembly GCF_022965805.1). Lineage (NCBI taxonomy): Eukaryota > Viridiplantae > Streptophyta > Magnoliopsida > Lamiales > Gesneriaceae > Primulina > Primulina eburnea. The sequence goes on from NC_133118.1 coordinate 24,085,638, forward strand.
AAAGGAGCATTTTGTCATATTTATTGTCATTTACTATTTGTTTCACGAGTCTTCTTCTATTGTGAGAAACATTGTGACCGTCATAAAGTTGTTTATCAATAGATTAAGTTAAGAATATAGTTGATTAGAATTTCAGCACAATAAGGTTAGTGAACCGAGCTGAAGTTGGTTTGTACAAAAGTCGTACCGATCATATCTCTAGTAGATTCCTTTTGGAAGCAATGGAGACGTAGAATCTTAGTCTTCGAACTTCTATAAACAAATTTTTGTATCTATTTAATTACAATCATTTATGTTCATCTTATATAATCTGATATGACTATAAGTTATTCACTTTCTATTTTGAGTTGTTTTCGTATTTTTCTGATTTGTTGCTCTCAGTACTTAGTTTGATTGGAAAATTAATTCGAGATGCTTACACGGCGTTTTCATTAATTGTAAAGAATTTTTTTTAAAAAAAAAGTTTATCCACCCCTCTAAACTATTTTTCGATCCCAACACCTATAATAAGAACAAACTATCAAATTATCTTTGTAATGTGGCGTCTTCATTATCTTTTAGTGACAGATTTTAATCAAATTTCGATGAGCTTTTCGTGTATAACATGGAAGTGATTTGTTTATTAAATATGAGGATAAGGGTGGATTTGTGAGATGCACGACCGTTTTTCTCCTTGATTTTAAATCATTTTTTTGCCCTTTCTTAATTTGGTCTCTGATCGAGTGAAATTTAAGTTGATTGACATGTCTATATTTATAAATATAATTTGATATCACAAAACATATCAAAACCGTTGTTAAAGGCCACTTAAACTTTACAAAATAGTAAAGATAAGTATTTTTATAAATCTATATATATTATTCTATTAATATTTTTTCATTATATTGAATGATGACTGCTTATCTCAAATTTTAGTTCATAATATTTTAGGACTGAAATATTTTTTTATATTCTGATATTTTAAAATGAAAATGTATAATTATTATTTTTCTTTTGTTGAGTTGAATATAAATTAATAAATTTTAAATTGTAATAATATTTTTTGCTTTTAAATATTATTAATATAATTTTTGAAATGAGTTTTGATAGTTTTGTTAGAGTAGATATCTTGCAAGCCAACAACTGACTAGTGAATTTATTGACTTAAGTGTAATAAAAAAATCTTTATTTTAATATAACTTAACTTTTTATGGTTTCATTTTACTTTATCTGTATACACATTCAATCACCATAGATAAAGTCTTTGATTATACTTTAATACAAAATAGTCGTAATTCGATCTTGAAACTCATATGTAAACACTGTATATTCTAAATTCTTTCCTAGTCCATTCAACCGCCTAAAAATAAGAATAAAGGCCGCTTGAGCTTGAGAATTGCATATGTGATGTTGTGTACCGTGTTTCATGGTAAGGTGATAGGATCGGTTGTCGTAACAAGAGTGTTTAGAGGGGGGTTGAATAAACACTTACAATTAAAACTGTTCTTTAATAATATTTGAGTTCGGTTTGGTGACAAACTGAATCTCGGAATCTTGTTGGTCAATAACAATCAGTTAAACTAGAGTAGTTGCGGAAAGTAACTGACTGAAAGATAGAATACGAAACTGAAAGAAATATGCAAGAGTTGTTTCTGGATATTCGGAGAATTCAATTACTCCTACGTCACCCCTTCTATCACAAGGATAGGATATTTACTAAAAGACTTTGATCGAGTACAACCCTTGTACAGACCCACTTCAGTTTGGACTTACAATTGCCAAAACTGAAACTCTTAGTTCTACACAATATTCTTCAGTGCGTAACTGATCTTAGCACTATTGAATCTAACAACTTTTAGAGAGTGCTAGTATGCTCAAATTGTAGCCTTGATTGCTACGAATAATTCAAATAAAGATGAGCTAAGATTTTGACAGAGTAACAGCAAGTTTAAGATTGAGTGATCGTCTCTTCTTTTTTTTTTTTTGCTGTTCTTCAGTCATATTTATAAACTTCTCTTTCAACGGTAACTTTGATATGCATTTGAATTCTAGTATCCGTTGATTGCCACTTCATCATTCCTTGGGCAATGTTCTCTTCATTGATTGTAATACGGCGTCTTAATTGCAATAGCCGAAATACGTTGTTCTATGCTGTAATGATTGAGGTGCGGCTTTCAATATTCAGTTACTGTTTGCTATGTCTTTTTGTCGGTTGAATGTTCTTTCCCGAGAAACATACAGTTGAGATATGTTTTAACTGAAACTTATGCGGATGAGTATATTAACTGATCTGTTTCCAACTGATCAGTTTTCTTTATTAGTTCAGCTGGTTTCACTTGTTAAGTTTCAGTTGTGTCATAATTCAGTTAGTTTCTTCAGTTTGTCAAACTCCGAAATTTGGTTTCCAACAATTTCCCCCTTTTTGGTGTTTGACAAAACTAAACATATAGTAACTGAAGGATTGAACTCTTATAGACTGCTTCTTAACAAAAACTATCTCAAAACAAACTGCTAACTTCTCTTTAATGTTTCTTCTGACTAACTTCCCTTTTTTTGTCAAACTGAGCCAGGTGGATAGATAATTGTCGAACTTCAGTAGATAAGATGCCGACATCAGCTGAGATACTAGAGATGGCAGTAAGAACTGAGGTTTGCAGTGAGTCTATTTTGTTTGCAACAGATGTTTCTAGTCTTTCAACTCGTTGGTTGATCACATCTTGAGTAACGAAAAGAGCAGCAGTTGTAGCTTTGTTCTGCTTGTGTTCTATGGCAACTGAGAGTTCAGTTACAACTTCTTGAATATTCTTCAGCTTTGCAAAAAAAAAATCTTCGGATCCATTCAGCTTTACAGAATGATAGAATTGGGTTGACTGAATGGATTTGATGGCATCCATTATTTGATTCATTTTTGTCTTGATGGTGTTGATTTCATCGAGCAATGCTTCTTAATTTGAGATTTCAGGAGACATGACTCCTATATCTTCCTGATGTGGCACTTGTTCTGGTGGAGTGAAAATTATCATAGTGCGATCAACTGTTTCTTCTTGACCTTGAGAGGAAGAAGGTTGATTCTGAGCATCAGAAGCACTTTGTTCTAGAATAACAGGGTTATCTGTGGTAACTGCTATTGGAGAATCATGGGCTTGTTCTTCTGTTTGATCAACGGCTGAAACTTGGGGTGGTTCTTCAGTTTGAAGGTTTTCAACATTAGGCAACTGCTCTTCCACGGATTCAGGGAGTGTTTCTTCTGGTTCTGAGTGAGCACTTCAGTTTGCTCTTCAATTTCAGATGTTACTCGCTGAACTGTTTCTGAAGCAACAAAAAATTAAGCTTGTTCTGCATTATCAGAGAATTGAACATGTTCTTCAGCAACTGGAGATTGAACATGTTTTTCAGCAACAAAAGTTTGAATATGTTCTTCAGCGATAAAAGTTTGAACTGGGTCGTCAGATGTAATCAGAACTTCTTGTTCTGTCTGTTCAGTCAGAGGATCAACTGATTCAAAATTTTTTGCTTCAATTTGAGCTTCCTGAGCAACTGACTGAATGATTTCATCGATATTGGCGAAAGTCAGTTCGGCCTTAGAATACAGATGTTGATCCTCGGCTGTTGTTTGTGGAACCTCCTGGACTGATTTGTCAGCAATGAGTTCTTCAGAAGATTCATTCTGCTGAGACGATGAATGTTTGTATTCCTCTGTTCCTGAAGATTTTTCTGGAAGAACAAGTTCTTGATTTTCTTTTTAAAACCTTATTTCCCTATGTAGGCCACTAAGATCTGCATCCAGTTGAGTGAACACAGCTCTATCTTGATATGCAGTTGGCCCTGTGGGGTTGTAGTTTTCTTTCAACTTTGTAACCATCTTAGTCAGTTGAATAGCCCGTATTTGATCAAAGAAATATTGTATCCTTTCCAGTGTTTGAATAATGGTAGCAGCTTTAACTACCTTCAAAACTATCTTTTCCAGTTTAATAAACGTTTTCAATTGGGATTTGTGCTTCAGTTTCTTGGCAAAAATTTCGGTCCTGAAGCTTTTCCAACGGTCAAAAGATGTGAGTTTTGATGTGGCAAATGTATTTACCTCTTCCCAAATTAGATCGATATGAGTTTGAATGGTGTGAGATGGCCTTGGCTCCTCCTCAAGCTTGCCTTTTCCCTTCTCCGTGGTCAGAATATGAGAAATTTATAAGCCAGATTTTGTAGACTCCACTGGTTCCTTCAATGTGACGCCTTTCTGTCTAGCCTGAGGTAAAATAGTGGGTTGATTTACACGAGTGAAGGGAGCTTTTACTCTAGTGGGTATCTTTTCAGTTGGAACTGAATCATCAGGAGGGATGACTTTTAATGGGATAGCCTGAATAGGCTTTTCAGCAGCTGACTGGGACAGTTTCTCAACAATGGTTGGTTCCACTGCTGGTATTGGTTTGGTTCTTTGTGTCCTTGGTTTCTTGATAAGTTTGGGAGAGGGAGTTTTCTCAGAATCTGATTCACTGAGAATCAGGTTTCGCTTTGTAGCCTTCAGTTGGGCCAGCGTCTTGGCTTTCTTGACTGATTTAGGAGCAGCTTGCTGCATCCCAATCTCCTTCTTGACTTTTACGAATTGTTTAGGCGAGAGATCCATCTTGGTCTTTGGTGGCAAGATATTATTGGCAGTGAATATCTTAAATTTTGAGGATCTTTCGGCATTGTTAGCTACCAGTCCTTTGAGTTTCAGAATATAACTAATTGGAATAGCAAACTCCATGGACTGTTTTGTTGATTTAAGCATATTCTTTAGAATGCTGAAAATAATGTACCTCCAGTTGACTTTCTTCTCACCCATGATGATTGTCATCACCTGGAATTTTTCAAGAGTGAGAGCTGCATATGAGCCAGCTTTAGCTAAAATTCCCTTTGCTACAATATCAGCCAATAACTGAATTTCTGGTTTCAGTTCTTTCTTTGGGTCGGAGACTTTGATTTTCCGCCCATCAGCAGATAATGAGGATTGCATTTCCTCAATATCGGATGTTTTAACTTCAGAGAAATTGACATATCCATCAGTCGGCAAGAAAAATATTTCTCCAAATTTTACCTCAGATAAAATCAACAACTGATCATTGATAGTGACAGAGATATTTCCTTCACCAGTAACATACCCTTTTAGATAGAATTCATTCACTTCCTTCGAGTATATTTCTTGTGAATATTGTCCCAAAAACATTCTGAGCCCAGCAGATTCAATCTTCAGAAAGATATTTTTGATATCAGCTTCTTGAATTGATAAAACTGAGTCAAAATCGATTGCCATGTCATTCATCATGTGAGCAAGGATCTGATTAGCCATTTCGGAAGGTAGGATGATCTGAAATTCGTAGAAAATAAGATTCGGAAATTAGTATGCTCTTAGAACTGATTGTATGCGTGAAGGAGAAGAACTGAATTGAAGCAGGTATAGTAAATTTGTACGTGACTGTTCAAATTCTGGACACGTTTCAGTCCATGAAAATTTTGAATAAAAATAAGTATAAGTGCTGTAATCGTGTGTACAAAGGTTAGCGGTTTTTTTAAAATAAGCCACGTCGTCAATCTGCAGTCACGTCAATTGATTTGGAATATAATAAATTTTAATTAGTTAACGTATGTGAGAAGATTTGTAAACAATCCAGCTGAACGATCAGTTGGGAAACTGATTCATTTCAGTTGAGAAGTTACAAACAATTGTCTTCTCAGTTAACCTTTTAAAATTAATAATCCCCCTAAATTGGTGCATAAAACATTTAAAATGACAATGTAAAAATAAATTTAAAGTTTTTTTTTTAAAAAAAATTTATTATATGATAAATGATCGCGGCCCTTCAGCTTCCATAACTTCTTGGCTATAAATAGAAGTGGCTCAGTCAGTTTCAGACATATCATCCAGAATATTCAAGATAAAAAAAATGTCTGATACGAGTGACTCAAGTCTTTCTCTTTTTTCTCTGGAGGCCAGGAAGGCCGAGATAGAAGATGAAGTCTTATACGAAAGTCTGCATTACTGGGAGCGATTGCAGGAGCTTGAGCTCTTGTACAACTCTGGGGAGGCCACCACTCCTGAATTGGTGGAAGAACTGAAGCAAGTGCGAAAGCACTTGAATATTGCTGTGTGGGTGGACGTCTTCAAGGACGGTCACATGTATCAGCTGATGCTCCGCAAGGAATTGAAGATCCTAAGGCGCATAGCTCATTTTCACAGCTTTCTCATGAATGCTCCTTCTTCTCTATCTGTTTGGTTGAAATTTTGGATAATTGTTGTGGAGGAGAAGTATGATGATGTAATCCAGACCAACATTTATAAGTAATGAAATATTTATCTGGTTTTAACTCTGTTTCTCTTTTTCCTGCAAATAATGAGTTGATTGCTAACTGATCAGATAAACTGATATTAATTGACTTCTGACTGAAATCAGTTATCAATTATTAAAAGATACACTAATATTAGTTGAGGGTAAAAATATAATGATTGTTAAACTAGTATCAACTGATAATAAATAACTGGTGAAGAAAAAGCCCGGGTAATTGCGATGATGTTTCGGTTGACTTTAGTCTTTTCAACTTCTTCACCATTTAATGTCACTTTATTTTTCTGCAATCAAATTAATGTTAACAGAAGGTCTATAACAAACTGACATATGATAACTGACATCAGTTGACAGAAAGTAGTCAGTTGTGGTAAATGATTTTATAAGCAAGACATTATTAATAATAAGTTTATGATAGATCAATTAACCCAATAATATTTCGAAAGTAAGAAAACTTAGCCTCGGGTAATGGTTTTGTGAAGATTTCAGTTGCTTGTTGTTCAGTTGAAATATATTCCAGTCAAATATCCTTCTTTAAAGCATGATCCCTAATGAAGTGATTCCTGACATCTATATGCTTGGTCCTTGAGTGAAGAACTGGATTGTAAGTGATGGCAATTGTGCTAGTATTATCACAAAATATGGGCGATTCAGTTGACGTTACTCCATAATCCTTCAGTTGTTGCTGAATCCATATCAGTTGTGCACAACAGCTACCAGCAGCAAGATATTCTGCTTCTGTTGTTGAGGTAGCTATGGATGTCTGCTTCTTGCTGAACCAAGAGATCAGTTTATCTCCTAAGAACTGACAAGATCCACTTGTACTTTTGCGATCAAGCTTACATCCTGCATAATCTGCATCTGAATATCCAACTAAATTGAAGGTGGAGTCTTTGGAATACCATAGCCCAACATTTTGCGTGTCCTTAAGATATTTCAGAATTCTTTTAGCAGCTGAGAAATGTGATTGCTTAGGATTTGCTTGAAATCTGACACACATACAGACATCAAAAACAATATCAGGCCGACTAGCTGTTAGGTACAACAATGAACCTATTAACCCTTTATATAATGTCGCCTCCACTGATATTCCCCCTTCGTCAGTGTCTAGTTTAACTGATGAGCTCATGGGAGTAGTTGCAGCTGAACATGATTCCATACCAAATTTCTTTAGCAACTCCTTTGTATATTTTGTTTGACTAATGAATATACCAGTTTCCAGTTGCTTCACTTGCAGTCCAAGAAAGAATGTCAGTTCACCCATCATGCTCATTTCAAACTTATCCTGCATTAACTTAGCAAACTTTTCGCACAATTTGGGGTTAGTTAACCCAAAAATTATATCATCAACATAAATTTGAAATAATACACTACAAGAATTTTCAGAATCAACAACACAAATACGACAACGGTTTATAGGGTCAATGACAACGGTTTTACAACTGTTGTCTTTGAACGTTTATGACAACGGTTTCATAAACCGTTGTCTATTAGCGTGTTTTTTGGACAATCGACAACGGTTTTAGAAAAACCGTTGTCGATTAGCGTGGGTTAAAAATAGAACACAACGGTATTTAGCGACGGTTCCTTAATACCGTCGCTAATATTAGCGACAGTAAAAGAACAATCGTCACTAATTTCAAATTTGCGACGGATTTTTGAAACCGTCGCTAAAGTAAGCAACAGAATCAAGTGCACCTGTCGCTAATTTGAAATTAGCGATAAAATATCTATAACCGTCGCAAATATTAGCGACAGTTTTACAAATATTGTCGCTAATATTAGCGACGGGTTTAGAAACACCGTCGCCAATTTCAAAAATTCGATCCCGCCCAATTTTCCCTCCATTTTCTTCCACCACTCTCTATAAATACATGCAAATTCGCTCCATTTTCATCACTTACACGATTTTACAACTTCACATGACTTAAAATTTTTATCTCTTACACGATTTTACCACTTCACAACACTTAAAATTTTTATCTCTTACACGATTTTACCATTTCAAAACAATTAAAATTTTTATCACTTACATGATTTTATCACTTCACGACACTTAAATTTTTTTATCTCTTACACGATTGTACCAATTAACAAAACAGATTTATTAAATTATTAAATTTTTTTATTTTACCGAAAATATTAGCGATAGAATTCATGTATTAACTGTCGCTAAGTAGCGACGGTATTTTACATGAATTCCGTCGCTATATTTAGCGACAGTTAATGATAAACAGTCGCTAAAAGTAGCGACGGTTATTAGTAATTGTCGCTACGTTTAGCAATGGTTAAACAACCGTCGCTAATTGCGACGGGTTTGTGTATGGAGTCCGTCGCAAATATCAATTTACAACTGTTTTTCACCGTTATCGTTGACGTCTATTACAACGGTTTTCCACCGATGTCTTTGAGCGCACCTTTTAACCACAGGGGCTTTAACAACGGTTTTTTAAGACATACGACAACGGTTTTTCATCGTTGTATTTCACGTCTATGACAATGGTTTTTCACCGTTGTCTTTGAGCGTATTCTTTAAACACAGGGGCCAACGGTTTTTCAAGACATACCACAACGGTTTTCCACCACTGTATTTGATGTCTACGACAACGGTTTTTCACCGTTGTCTTTGAGCGTACCCTTTAACCACAGGGGCTTTAGCAACGGTTTTTCAAGACATACAACAACGTTTTTTCACCGTTGTCTTTAGTCTTTTTTTTGTAGTGATAGAATGTGATTATTTTTAGTAAATTTGAACAAGGTTTTATCAACTGATCCGACTGAAAAGTCATGATCAGTTAGGAATTTTGAAAGGGTTTCGTACCAAGCCCTGGGAGCTTGTTTAAGACCATATAATGCTTTGTTCAAATAGTATACATGATCAGGAAGTTTGTGGTTTACAAAACCTGGAGGTTGTTCGACATATACTTCTTCTTGTAAGTGGCCGTTTAGGAATGCACTCTTCACATCCATCTGGTAAACTTTGAAGTTTTTGTGAGATGCATAAGCATGAAATATTCTGGTTGCTTACAATCTTGCAACTGGAGCATACGTCTCATCGTAGTCAATTCCTTCTTCTTGCCTATATCCTTTTGCTACTAGTCTTGCTTTGTTGCGTATAACTGAACCGTCCTCGTTCAGTTTATTCATGTACACCCATTTTGTACCTATAATGGTTTTTGAAGTTGGTCTTGGAACTAAGTTCCAGACGTTATTGTGAGTGAACTGATTCAGCTCTTCTTGCATAGCATTTACCCAGTTAGGATCAGCAAGAGCTTCATTAGTTTTCTTTGGTTCCAGTTGTGAGATAAAGGCTGAATGAATAAATAAATTTAACATTTGATTGCGAGTTCTTACTGGATCAGATGGATTTCCTATTACCAATTCTGGGGGATGTGATTTTCTCCATCTGTACTCATCATTTGTTGCATAAGCAACTTCTTCAGTTGGTAACTGAATGCAGTTTTCAGCTTCAGTTGATGCCTCGTCAGCTGGTATTTGAATGTTATCATTTTGCTTTATTAACTGATTGTCAGTATTGACTTCCTGCTCATTTAATTGATCCAATATCTCTGGTTCTGGTGTTTTAAAGATGTTTTGATTATTATGACTTTCATCTTTGTCATCATCTTCCAAACTGATATCTGTAAATCGATCAGCTAGCTCAACTTGATCAGTTGGCTTATCAGTTAGTGCAGTTTCATCAAAATCAACATGCGCAGATTCTTCAACATTTAAAGTTTTCTTATTAAAGACTCTGTAAGCTAAACTAACTGATGAATATCCAAAGAATATTCCTTCTGCAGATTTGGCATCAAATGCTTTTAAATAATTTTTACCATTATCATGAATAAAACATCTGCAGCCGAATATTTTGAAATAAATGATTATACTTTTTCTTCCATGCCAGATCTCATATGGTGTTTTCATTTGATTCTTATTAATCATTGATCTGTTCTGAGTATAACACGCAGTGTTTACTGCATCTGCCCAAAATCTTTGAGAAATACCAGAATCAGCAAGCATTGTTCTAGCAGCTTATTTAAGGGTCCGATTTCTTCTCTCAGCTACACCGTTTTGCTGAGGAGTTCTTGCTGCTGAGAGCTCATGCTTGATTCCAAAATTTTCTAGAAAGCTTGAAAGTGTTTGATTGATGAATTCAGTTCCTCGATCAGATCTGATTTGATCAATCCCAACTGATTTTTCATTTAAAAGTCTTTTGAAGAGTTTAATCAGTTGTGCAGCCGTATGGTCTTTGGATTTGATAAAGATAACCCAAGTAAATCTTGAAAAATCATCTACGACCACCAAGGTGTATTTCATTCCCCCTAAGCTCATGACTGGTATTGGACCGAAGAGATCCATGTATAATAGTTCTAAGCATCGGGATGAAGATTTACAGCCCTTGTTTTTTGAAAAAAGATCGTACTTGTTTTCCATACTGACATGCTGAGCAAAGTTTTTCTTTTGAAAAATTTATTTTGGGCAAACCAGTTAAAAGTTCAGGTTTACTCAGATAGGCAATGGATTTAAAGTTTAAATGATTTAACCTGTTATGCCATAACCAGTTTTGAGATGATTTTGAGGCAATAAAGCAAACTGGTGTGTGACACCCTGACCCGTTACAATTAAAAATACAGCGGAATTTAAAATTTTCTTTAAAATATGGAAGGAGTTTCAAAATACATTTCATAAAAATGTTTACAAAACAAATACATGATCATTCAAATGATATACAAAATACAAAAGAATCATTCTTATGATCATGTCCCAAAATGATACAAAATAATCTTCCTTCCAACGGTGCATGCATATGACCCCTATCCACAGTCAACGTCCAGGGTCACCACTCTGATCTGCATCACATGAATAAACTGGAATGAGAATAAATCTCAGCAAGTGGAACTCTTACATAACAATGATACATAGTATACTCTGTAAAACATGACTTTGAAATCATAAATACCATCAACTCTGAAACATGAATACTGTAGCAATAACTGTAGCAATAACATAGCAATAGATAGCAATACGATGGTATTTCACTTTTCTATGGTTGGATTGATATCAATAGTATCTATGACTGTGGGTGCAAATATCCCATCGATATAAATCGATAACTGTGAGGGATATAAGCCTATAAGCGTTGATCAACTAATTGCATGCAATGCTCTGACTATGATTCAATCAATCCAATAAAACATTTGAACTCTGAATATCATTTAAAGCCGTCGTTTCACAATCTCATAATATCTCTTGTATTCCCTTTTTAACAATAGTGAGACATACAATGCCTCCAATAGATAATCAATGAAATTAATACATAACAATGGATCAATGGAAGGGAATAACACTTTGAAACCTTTAAAACACAATACATATATCATCATGTGAGCAAAAAGGATGAAATTCCACTTACAAACCAATAGAACACCTCCAAACTAACTCTTGGTACACCACCTACAACAATAATCCATAAACAACACCAATATCAACTCTATATCCACAAGTACAAGTCAAATAATCCATTAATCAACTCAAACAACAAGCCCAAGTCAACCCTTAACTCAAAACCTTAATAGAATCGCACCAAAAACTTACCTAAGCTTCCTTATACCACGTAGAACGTCGATCTCTAGTCGAAAATCCAAACAAAGCCAAGAATCAAAGGTAGGAAGCAATTGAAAATGGAGAAAACCCTTGCCCTAGAGAGGAAATCTCGAAAAGAAGATAAGAGATAAGGTATGGAATGGCCAACAACTCCCAAAAAGCAACTAAATATCTCGCCCATACTTACACCGCGGGTGCGGTCACACAAGCACCGCGGGTGCGCTAAGCTCACGGCAATCCAACAAAATTCCATGCACGAACACCGCGGATGCGGTGCTACAATTACCGCGGGTGCGGTGCACACCGCGGGGGCGGTCCTTGCACTGCCGCGGGTGCGGTCATGCCACGGCCTTCCAAAACCAAAATGATGAATAGTACATCGCGGGGGCACTCCTCTAAGAGCGCGGGTGCACTCTTGCTACGGCAATGAACAATAATAAGGCCACAAAAATAGATCCGAAACGCTGAAACGAACAATCAACACCAACTAATACCTCAATAAAACAATAACCAATAATACTATGGCCCAAAACACAACTCTAAACATCTAATCATAAAACCCAAATAACAAGTAAAGCTTAAACTGTACCGTACACCAGGCTCGGCTATTACAATCTCCCCTCCTTAGAGGAATTTCGTCCGCGAAATTGACGTCACTGCACGAACAACTCAGGATACTTCTCTCTCATCTCATCCTCTGGTTCCCACGTAGCCTCCTCTATCAAATGGTTCCTCCAAAGGACTTTAACGATGCCGATCTCTTTGTTCCTTAGAACCCTAACTGTGCGATCCAAAATCTGGATCGGAATCTCTTGGTACGTCAAACTTGGCGTCAAGTCCAATGGCTCGTGGTGAAGAACATGGGAAGGATCTGCAATATACTTCCTGAGCATTGATACGTGAAACACATTATGGACTCTGTCAAGATCGGGCCGTAGGGCTAATCTGTAGGCTCGGTCACCAACTCTGTCCAATATCTCGAATGGACCAATAAACCTCGGACTCAGCTTACCCTTCTTACCAAATCGCATCACACCCTTGAAAGGTGCTATCTTCAAAAATACATGATCGCCAACCTCGAACTGCAAAGGTCTGCGGCGAACATCTGCATAGCTCTTCTGTCTGGACTGAGCAGTCTTCATCCTCTCTCTGATCACTGCAACAACATCGGCAGTCTGCTGGACCAACTCGGGACCCAACATCTTCCTCTCACCAACCTCATCCCAAAACAAAGGCGATCTACACTTCCTGCCATAAAGTGCCTCATACGGTGCCATCCCAATCGACGCCTGGTAGCTATTGTTGTACGTGAACTCCACAAGTGGCAATTTAGAATCCCAGCTACCAGAATAGTCAATAGTACAAGCTCTGAGCATATCCTCAAGAATGTGAATGACTCTCTCTGACTGACCGTCGCTCTGAGGATGATAAGCTGTACTGAAAGCTAACCGCGAACCCATAGCTCTGTGCAGACTCTTCCAAAACTCGGAGGTAAACCTGGGGTCACGATCAGACACGATCGACACAGGAACCCCATGAAGTCTAACAATCTCTGCAATGTAGTCCTCGGCGTACTGATTCATGGAGTACGTCGTCTTGACTGGGAGAAAGTGCGCTGACTTGGTCAATCGATCAACGATGACCCAAATGGAATTATAACCTCTCTGAACTCTGGGAAGACCAGTCACGAAATCCATAGTGATATGCTCCCACTTCCACTGAGGAATCGGCAAAGATAGCAATGTCCCAGCAGGTCTCTGATGCTCAATCTTCACCTGCTGACAAGTAAGGCACTGAGAAATGAACAAAGCAACATCTTTCTTCATACCTGGCCACCAATAGAGTCGACGAAGATCCTGATACATCTTCGTACTTCCCGGATGAATCGAATATGGCGCGGTATGAGCCTCTGTCAAGACGTCTCTACGAATATCGTCGCCAATAGGAACACAAATATGGCCTTTGAAAGTCACCAAACCATCACCATTCGAACCAAACTCTGAGTTCCCTCTCTTCTCTGCTCTAGCTCTCAACTCTGACAACTGCACATCAGTCGCCTGCTCTCTACGGATCCTGTCCGTCAAAGTAGATCGAATGACTAACGCTGAAAGACGAGCAATGGTACCTGGAATCACCAGATCTATCTCCTCTCGATGCAAATCCATCAACAATGGCCTCTGAATCACAGAACTCAATGAAGTACTCGACTTGCGACTCAACGCATCTGCCACAACGTTCGCCTTCCCTGGGTGGTAACTGATAGTCACATCATAATCCTTGACAAGCTCTAACCACCTCCTCTGCCGCATGTTGAGCTCTTTCTGAGAAAACAGATACTTCAAACTCTTGTGGTCTGTGAAAATCTCACACTTTTCGCCATACAGATAATGTCTCCAAATCTTCAGGGCGAAAACCACAGCTGCTAGCTCCAAATCGTGCGTCGGATAATTCTTCTCATAATCCTTCAACTGGCGAGAAGCATAGGCAATAACCTTACCTCGCTGCATCAGAACTGCACCAAGGCCTCTCTTCGACGCATCGGTATAGACAACGAAATCCTGCAGAACCACTAGGCAATGAAAGAACAGGAGCTGTCGTCAATCTATCCTTCAGCTCTTGGAATGCACTCTGGCAATCAATAGACCACTCGAACTTCACAGTCTTCCTCGTCAGATTGGACAATGGCAGGGCAATCTTGGAAAAATCTGAAATGAAACGACGATAATAACCCGCCAAACCGAGGAAACTGCGTACCTCGGAAACAGAAGTAGGAATAGGCCAATTCTGAATCGCCTCAATCTTCAATGGATCAACAGCAATGCCATCTCTCGAAACGACATGGCCTAGAAAAGAAATCTGATCCAGCCAAAACTCACACTTCTTCAGCTTGGCAAACAACCTCTTCTCTCGCAACAACTGAAGCACCACTCTGAGATGCTCTGCATGAAGCTCTCTGGTCTTGGAATAGATAAGAATATCGTCGATGAAAACAATGACGAAGCTATCCAAGAACGGCTTGAACACACGGTTCATCAGATCCATAAAGACCGAAGGGGCATTGGTCAAACCAAACGACATCACAAGAAACTCAAAATGACCATACCTGGTCCTGAAAGCCGTCTTAGGGACATCAGACTCCCTAACCTTCAACTGATAGTAGCCAGACCGAAGATCAATCTTCGAAAACACAGTGGCACCATGGAGCTGATCAAACAAATCATCTATCCGTGGCAACGGATACTTGTTCTTGACAGTCACTTTGTTGAGCTCCCTGTAGTCGATACACAGCCGCAAGGAACCATCTTTCTTCTTAACAAAAAGAACCGGAGCTCCCTAAGGCGAAGAACTCGGACGAATGAAACCCTTATCTAGAAGATCCTGCAACTGTGCCTTCAACTCCTTCATCTCAGTAGGGGCCATGCGGTACGGAGCCTTAGAGATAGGAACCGTACCTGGAGCTAAATCGATCACGAATTCAACATCTCTGTCCGGTGGCAAACCCGGAACATCATCCTCAAACACATCAGCAAACTCCCTCACAACATCGATATCATCAATATTCAACTTAACCAGTCTATCAACATCCACAATAGAAGCAAGAAACCCATCGCAACCTCTACACAGCAATCTCTCAGCCTCAAGACAAGAAATAAAAGGAAGGACCAGCGAAGTACCTGAGCTGGCAAGAACTCCTCCCTGGCCATCATCTGCAAAAGTCACCTTCTTAGCAACACAATCGATAACTGCACGGTAAGTCGAAAGCCAATCCATGCCAAGAATAACATCGAAGGCAAAACAACACTAAGCTGAATGGGAAGAATAGAAGGAACTATACCCAAAGATCTCAAAAACAAATCAGACATAAAAGAATGAGTAGCACCAGTATCAATCAAAGTAGTAGCTACTCTGCCTGAAATCAAAATAGTACTAGAGATCAATGAAGAATCATGATTAATACCTTCCTTGGTCATCGAAAAGATACGACCCTGCACTCTCCCTTGGCTAGCTCCCTTAGGACAATTTCTGGCAACGTGGCCTGCCGTGCCACAACGATAGCAAGACTGAGTGCCAAATCTGCACTCTCCACGGTGATGCTTGCCACACTTCTGACACAAAGGCTTCTCGGGATCAAATGGAACAACTGGAACTGGCGATGGTCTAGGACTCGGCTCCATCTTGCCCTTGCCCTTGAAACGATCCCTGCCCCTCTGATTAGAACCCTGGCCTCTCTGAGCAACAGCTTGATGCCTCTCCTGCCTCTCCCTGGCGATATCCTTCTCATCCTGCTCGGCCAACAACGCTTTGGACACGATCTCCTTCAAAGTCACGGCCTTGGACATGTTGATATCACGGCGAATCTCCGCTCTAAGGCCTCGAATGAAATGAGCGCCTTTGTCCTTGTCGTTCGAAGCAATATACGGAGCAAACAAGCAGCCCTCCTCAAACTTCAGGATATACTGACCAACATCCAAGCTCCCCTGTCGAAGCTCCAAGAACTCCGTAACCTTCCTCGCTCGAAGTGCATCGGGGAAATACTTGTCGTAGAACAAGTCCGTGAACTCTGACCACTTCAGCGTCGCAACAGTCACACCAACCTTCGTCGCATTCCACCAAATGCGGGCAGCCTTAACCAACATGAAAATGGCACAACTAATCCTGTCTTTGTCCTCATACTGGAGATGATTGAAGATAGCTTCAAGCGCCTTGACCCACTCGACAGCAACTAGAGGATCGGTGCTACCTGCGAATTCCGGTGGATCCATCCTCTTGAAAGCAGAAAAGACGGCATCAGTGCCAACAGCCTGAGCAACCTGACCTCTCACTTGGCCTCTACCCTGTCCAGTTCCTTGCATATGAATGAGCTGCTGAATCTGCTCGCTATGCACCTTAGCCTGCTCCTTAAGCAACTTGCCGAACTCGTCGACAACTCTCGAGGAAGAACTATCCTCACCCTCTGCCGCCTTACGCTTAGGAGGCATACTCTACAATTGCTCACAAGACACCAATCAATATATATAACAATGGATAGATGCAAGAAAACATACCCGGACAGTTGAGAGTAGACGAAGTCATATGCATTGGTCCGAAGAACACCGCTCTGATACCACTAAATGTGACACCCTGACCCGTTACAATTAAAAATACAGCGGAATTTAAAATCTTCTTAAAATATGGAAGGAGTTTCAAAATACATTTCATAAAAATGTTTACAAAACAAATACATGATCATTCAAATGATATACAAAATACAAAAGAATCATTCTTATGATCATGTCCCAAAATGATACAAAATAATCTTCCTTCCAACGGTGCATGCATATGACCCCTATCCACAGTCAACGTCCAGGGTCACCACTCTGATCTGCATCACATGAATAAACTGGAATGAGAATAAATCTCAGCAAGTGGAACTCTTACATAACAATGATACATAGTATACTCTGTAAAACATGACTTTGAAATCATAAATACCATCAACTCTGAAACATGAATACTGTAGCAATAACTGTAGGAATAACATAGCAATAGATAGCAATACGATGGTATTTCACTTTTCTATAGGTTGGATTGATATCAATAGTATCTATGACTGTGGGTGCAAATATCCCATCGATATAAATCGATAACTGTGAGGGATATAAGCCTATAGGCGTTGATCAACTAATTGCATGCAATGCTCTGACTATGATTCAATCAATCCAATAAAACATTTGAACTCTGAATATCATTTAAAGCCGTCGTTTCACAATCTCATAATATCTCTTGTATTCCCTTTTTAACAATAGTGAGACATACAATGCCTCCAATAGATAATCAATGAAATTAATACATAACAATGGATCAATGGAAGGGAATAACACTTTGAAACCTTTAAAACACAATACATATATCATCATGTGAGCAAAAAGGATGAAATTCTACTTACAAACCAATAGAACACCTCCAAACTAACTCTTGGTACACCACCTACAACAATAATCCATAAACAACACCAATATCAACTCTATATCCACAAGTACAAGTCAAATAATCCATTAATCAACTCAAACAACAAGCCCAAGTCAACCCTTAACTCAAAACCTTAATAGGATCGCACCAAAAACTTACCTAAGCTTCCTTATACCACGTAGAACGTCGATCTCTAGTCGAAAATCCAAACAAAGCCAAGAATCAAAGGTAGGAAGCAATTGAAAATGGAGAAAACCCTTGCCCTAGAGAGGAAATCTCGAAAAGAAGATAAGAGATAAGGTATGGAATGGTCAACAACTCCCAAAAAGCAACTAAATATCTCGCCCATACTTACACCGCGGGTGCGGTCACACAAGCACCGCGGGTGCGCTAAGCTCACGGCAATCCAACAAAATTCCATGCACGAACACCGCGGGTGCGGTGCTACAATTACCGCGGGTGCGGTGCACACCGCGGGGGCGGTCCTTGCACTGCCGCGGGTGCGGTCATGCCACGGCCTTCCAAAACCAAAATGATGAATAGTACACCGCGGGGGCACTCCTCTAAGAGCGCGGGTGCACTCTTGCTACGGCAATGAACAATAATAAGGCCACAAAAATAGATCCGAAACGCTGAAACGAACAATCAACACCAACTAATACCTCAATAAAACAATAACTAATAATACTATGGCCCAAAACACAACTCTAAACATCTAATCATAAAACCCAAATAACAAGTAAAGCTTAAACCGTACCGTACACCAGGCTCGGCTATTACATGGTGCATAAGGCTGATCATTCCAACTGACTTTATATGTGTTTCCACATCGTTTGCCAGTTAGTATGATTTCATCAGTTGATGTTTTAACTGAGCATGAATTTTTATCAAATTGTACCGAGAATCCATTGTCGCATAACTGACCGATACTAATCAAATTATACCTCAGATTCTCTACTAATAAAACATCTTTAATAGTAAAGTTACCATGGATAAGCTTACCCTTACCCACGATTTTACCTTTGGAATTATCTCCGAAACTGATGTTTGGACCACTATATTTGGTCAGTTGAGATAGCATACTTGCATCTCCTGTCATATGTCGTGAGCAACCGCTGTCCAAATACCATATTGAATTTTTATCTGTACCTGTTACCTGCAAGCAAACACATAATATGATTTGGTACACATATCTATTTGGGTCCAAAACTTATTAGTCCCTTTGGAACCCATACTTGGATTAGTCTAACTGACTTTCCAGTAGCCGTGTTCCAAATTATTTTTCTCGGCTTCTGTGTGTTAGGTGTGCGGTGTACAGATGACACAGTATGCATTTTAGCTTGGTTCAACTGATTGTTTAGTCTGTATCTTTTTTGGACTGGCTTTGCAGTTATAATAATTTGAATAGTTATTTGAATAGTTCTTGATAAATATTTTTGATGAATGACTTTCTGAGTCAGTAGAAATTTTTGGACTGTAACCAACTCCATGTCTTCTGGCCTTATACCTATTCTCAATAGGTTGTTCATTCAGTTTGCTAGGCTTAAATTTTTCTTTTTCTACTGTTGATTTGACAAATTTAATGTATTTCCCTTTGTCCATGTTCTGTTCGGGTTGAGTATCTCTTGGAAATGTTTCACCTTGAGTGTGAGTCCTAATCCAGATTTATCAAAAACTGATTTTTGTGAATTTTGCATTTCATTCAATGCAGCTGATGACTTATTCCAAGATTAAATGAGCTTAGATTGTTCTGAGTTTTCAAGCATTAACTTTTGAATTAATGACTTATCTTTGTTTCTTTCATCTCTTAGCTCAGCAATCTCCCTTTTTAGACTCAACTCATCAACTGATTCAACAGTTTTGATTTTATTGTCCATGGGATCATTTTGCTTTGACTTTATTTCCTCAAATGATGATGCAAGTTTCTGGTACTCATTTACCATTTCATGCAATGTTAAAATGAGTTCTTCTCGTGTAAAGTAAGTTGAACTAAAATCAAATACATGTTGACTTGTAGATTCTGCTTCAGTATCATTGGCCATTAGACATTTGACTTCCTCTTCATCACTTGATCTATATGAGCTTTCTGATTTTGCTTCGTCACTATCAGTTTTTGCCCATTTGGATTTGTTCTCTTCAGCTAATAGAACCTCATGTTTCTTTCTGTAGGCTTATCATCTCTGGGTCTTCTCTTATGCTCATGTGATTTCTTTCTTCTGTCAGTTGATCCTTGACTGTCCTTTTTAGATTTAGGACAGTCAGCAATGTAATGACCTGTTTTGCCACAATTGTAACAAGCATTTGTTTCTTCTTTGGAATTATTTCTCTGGTATTGCTTCTGAAAGTTTCCTTGGTTCTTTCTCATAAACCTCTCAAACTTTTTGATGAATAATGACATAGCATCATTGCTTAACTGATCAGCAGATTTCTCGACTGAACCAGTTGGTTCAGTTCTAACAGCTGCTAGAGCAGTTGTAGCTGTAGGAGTAGATAGTTCTCCTTCTCTGTTCTGCAATACAAATTCATAAGCTTTTAAATCAGCAAATAGATCATGAAGTTCGATCTGGTTCAAGTCTTTAGACTCTCTCATAGCCATAGTTTTGACATCCCATTCCTTTGGAGGCCTCTCATCACTTTTAGTGCAGCCTCTTTGTTAGTATACACTTTTCCAAGTGCGTTTAATTCATTGACAATACTGCTCACCCTTTCATCATACTCATTCATTGATTCTCCAACCTTCATTTTGATATTGTCAAATTTTTGAATAGCAACAGAGAGTTTATTTTATTTTGTTTGGTCATTTCCTTCATATAACTGAATCAACTTTTCCCAAATTTCTTTTGCTCTTTTGCACATCTTTATTTTGTTGAAGGTTGCTTTGTCCAGTGTTTTGTATAGAGTATCTTTGGCCACATTGTCAAGATTGGCTTTTCTTTTCTCCTCAGTTGTCCACTCTTCTCTGGGCTTTTGAATTCTCTGTGGTGCCCCTTCAGTTATGGCAATTGCTGTGTTTTTTTTTAGAATCTTCAGTTGGTCCGTCTGTTATGACATACCACATGTCATCATCTTGTGCAGCTAAGTGAGCCTGCATTCTGATTTTTCAGTCATCAAAATCTTCTCTTGAGAACATAGGAATTTTATTGAATGAAGTCATGCTAGCAGATTTATAGATCAGAAGTATTCAAGAACAAGATTCAACCGCTCTGATACCACTTGATAGGATGGGTTGTCGTAACAAGAGTGTTTAGAAGGGGGGGTTGAATAAACACTTACAATTAAAATTGTTCTTTAATAATATTTGAGTTCAGTTTGGTGACAAACTGAATCTCGGAATATTGTTGGTCAATAACAATCAGTTAAACTAGAGTAGTTGCGGAAAGTAACTGACTGAAAGATAGAATACGAAACTGAAAGAAATATGCAAGAGTTGTTTCTGGATGTTCGGAGAATTCAATTACTCCTACGTCACCCTTTCTATCACAAGGATAAGATATTTACTAAAGACTTTGATCGAGTACAACCCTTGTACAGACCCACTTCAGTTTGGACTTACCACTGCCAAAACTGAAACTCTTAGTTCTACACAATATTCTTCAGTGCGTAACTGATCTTAGTACTATTGAATCTAACAACTTTTAGAGAGTGCTAGTAAGCTCAAATTGTAGCCTTGATTGCTACGAATAATTCAAATAAGGATGAGCTAAGATTTTGACAGAGTAACAGCAAGTTTAAGATTGAGTGATCGTCTCTTCTTTTTTTTTGCTGTTCTTCAGACATATTTATAAACTTCTCTTTCAACGGTAACTTTGATATGCATTTGAATTCTAATATCCGTTGATTGCCACTTCATCATTCCTTGGGCAATGTTCTCTTCATTGATTGTAATACGGCGTCTTAATTGCAATAGCCGAAATACGTTGTTCTATGCTACAATGATTGAGGTGCGGCTTTCCATATTCAGTTACTGTTTGCTATGTCTTTTTGTCGGTTGAATGTTCTTTCCCGAGAAACATTCAGTTGAGATATGTTTTAACTGAAACTTATGTGGCTGAGTATATTAACTGATCTGTTTCCAACTGATCAGTTTTCTTTATTAGTTCAGCTGGTTTCAGTTGTTAAGTTTCAGTTGTCTCATAATTCAGTTAGTTTCTTCAGTTTGTCAAACTCCGAAATTTGGTTTCCAACATAAGGTCATAGAGATGTTCAATCATATAGATGGGTAATCATACTATGATTGTACCGAACAACCCTCCCTCGGACTTTCTAAGTAGTTATCATTCATCGAGAGGAAAAGTCAGTGGTTGTGATTGTACATGATTAGTCCTTACGACCCGGGACAACACTGAGGCTCTACATACTAGGATTGTGCTTTGACTCGTTTACCGACTCCGCGAGGGTCACAAGGTAGCGAGTTGGGTGCAATTGTGACATATGTAGGAGCCAGTGCATTGTAGTTGGGAATTCACTGTTCACCTACGGGTGTGGATATTATATGTGATCTAACGAAATAATAGTACATGAAATCTCTGGCAGAGTGTGGGATGGACATTAGGGAAATAGTTCTCTAGTTGTACATGTGATGACGCTATTAATGTTTCGTGATTGTATCACATAGCTATCGAATTTAATATGCAACCCTCGATGAACCAATGGTTGCAGATTCGATCGGAATATATGAGATGAAAGGACTGTTTCGTACGTTAATCATTACTTATTGGTTCTTACAGACACTATCAATGATACCTAGGGAATCATGGGACAATACTACTAGACGCTCTTACCATGATTTGATGGGTTTAATCATAAATTAATTTTGACATTCTCATGACCAAATGTTGGTACATGAAATGGGGCAAATTAGGGTATGTCCGAATAAAGGAAAATGTCCTGAATCACAAAGAGTTGTGGACTCACGGCTAGCTATATCCCTGAACCATTGGGGATCACACAAGCACTGGATGATTTGTTCCCGTTGAGAAAATAAATTCAAGGAATTGAATTTATGAGATAGCAAATTCAAGAAGTTGAATTTATGATATTCAAAATTTGGATAGAATAAATTCAAATAGTTTAATTTATATAATTTGAGAATTTAATTTATTTAACTCAACAGTTGAATTTATTAAATATTAAATTAAATATTGTGGAAAGTATGTTTTATGGGCTTGTAGGAGTGCAAGTCACAATATACTTAACAATTAAAGTTTTTAATGGACTTTGATTAATTGATTAAACTAGTTGGACTAGTCCAATTAAGTCCATTAAAGTTAATAATTGAACTCATATCTTATATTATGGTAATTATGTCATGGAGGTATGGTTTAAATACAAAACTTGAAACCCTAGTGTAATGACCCGAATCCTTGTTTTGAATGAAGTATTAATTAAGAGATAATTAATGAGTTGTTAATTAAGTATTATTAAGGTTGATAATTCGGAATCAAGCTGTTGGGATCCACCGAATTTAAAAAGGGATAACCCGATCTACTTCAGATTACATTATCTCGAGAAATCCAACTAGACAAATGAGATTCTGACACATGGCAGATAAGATTGATTCGGATTTTCAGAAATAGTCCGGATGCAGCCTATAAATGGAAGCTGAATTCTTTTGTTTCTTACACCGCATTCCTCATAGAGAGTTCTAGTTATACCTTAGTTTCTAGTCAGTTTCTAGGGCGGCACTTTGTTGTCGGGAAGTTTCGGAGCTAATGTCGACTCGAGGAGGGGTCAGTGGACTGGGATCGAGACATCATCAGCGGTCTGACGACGGACGCAGGTATAATCCTAAAGCCTTAAATAATGATTTAAGGATCATCAGGGAGAATTTGTAGCATTTTTGATAAGGTTTGTTAGTGATTTCATTATGTTGGTATTTTCTAGGTTCAGAGCTTTCTGTCAGATTGTTTTAGTGAGATACATAATGTACTGACTGAGATATCCAAGCATAGTATACACACTTATATGCTGCATATTTATCTGTTGCATGATACATGTTTTACTGCTTTGGCATATTATGCATAACATATCGCGTTGAGTCTTATATCTTTTGAGATATACATCGTTTGTTGGGGCCGCTCAACCCTATTCTGTATGGTGGACGATGGGGGATCGAGAGCTACAGCGTCTGACGGGACCCACGGGCTCTGATGACCTGGACATTGTAGGTCCACGTCTTGATGATGAGTGTGGGAGCCAAACAATGCCTAGGGCAGATCAGAGACTACACACTCAGGCGCCTCTAGACTGAGCATGAGATTCTTGACTTGATCCTTGATATCCGAGCATATTGCATTTCGCATGCATCATATCAATTTGTATACTCGTACATTCTCGTATAGGGCAATTTTTGCTCACGTCCTTGTTTTCATCTTGGGCACCCCATTCCACGGGGCAGGTCTTAGGTTGGACGGTTCAGACAACCAAGGCAGTGGCTAGAGCAGTTGGGTTTTCGGTTGTGATCCAGTGGAGGTTTTATGTGTTTATCGTTTTCTCGTTCAGAGTTATGTTTTCGTTATGGTTGTATTAATGTTTAAGACCAGTGTTATTGTTTTATTTTTGTTTGGGTTGTGAGATGATTAAGTATTTGGTTTCCGTTGTTTAATTGTTGTTATTAAGTTTAATGTTGCATGTTTATTAGTCTGTTTAGTAGTGGCTCGGGTAAGGGCGCTACATTTGATGGCATCAGAGCATGAAAAGATTTTTGGGACATTAGTAATTCTATTTTGAGGATTCAGAGGTTGATTTTAGTTTCCTTTTAGATGTCAGGAGATGGAAGCAGTCACGAAAGTGTGGAACATGGTCCGTTATGGCGACGATGAGCCTGGCCGAGAACATCATCGTAGAGATCGTGACGGAAGGCGTCACCGAGATCATGATGAAAGGAGACGTAGGAACCTTGTCAACATTATGGATTTCATTAAGATTGGACCTCCACAGTGGACCGGAGATGAGAATGTTGATGTTGCTGAAGCTTGGGTCGATATCATGGAGCAGTGTTTTCGAGTGTTGCACTATGACGAGGATGAGAAGATGGAGGTAGCCGATTTCATGATCCAAGGAAAAGCTCGGAAATGGTGGAAATCTGTTTCTGACATTCTAGTTCAGCAGCATGGGCGGATTCGTTGGGAACATTTCCTTCAGGCCTTCATCAATCATCACTTTCCGCCAGCTTTTCCAGGCAAAGGAGATGAAACTGTTGACCATTAAGCAATGAGATTCAAGCATTGAGGATTATCAAAAGCGTTTTACGGATCTGTTGTCGTACGCTCCTCACATCAGTGAAAATTCTGCAGCAAAATATTATCACTTTTTGAATGGTTTGAACCAGAAGATTTTTGATCGGGTTTCTGTCTGTGACTATCCTACTTCGTACGAAGGATTATTGAATCGTTGTCGTCATGCTGGGATCAATATTGCTAGGAGGAAGGCTATGGAAGCTAGCAAAAGTTCTAGTTCGTTGGGACCGAGGGATCAATCTTTCAAGAAGTCTGTATCTTCATCTTCTTCCGGTTCTGGAGGGGTGCACTGTGCACAACTTTGGTAGGAAAAAGCTGCAATGTGGCCACTGTGGAGGTAATCACCAGACAGAAAATTTTCGAAAAGTAACAGGTGCTTGTTTCAATTGTGGTGGTTTTGGTCACATGAAGAGGAATTGCCCTAATTTGGAGAATCGGAGTGGAGGCGGAGGTCCTATGACAGGGTCTTACAGTGGAAAACAATCTGAGGCCATTGTGCAACAAAAAGATGTTCTGCCATCCCTTGAGAAATTAAGGATTTGTGTCGTCTCTTGAAATTTTCTCTCCATCATTAAAATCTCTTCTAAATATTCTAGTGCAATTTAGAAGAGGAGCAATCATTCTAATCATGGGCTTGATAGGGGGATTAAATAAAGAAGATTTGAAGAACGTTCGTAGGGATTTATAACGAGAGCTACGTCCGCTAATACCGAAGTAGTTGGAGCCAAGTGAAAATTTCACTAAAGGTATAATTTTCTAACTCCCTAATGTTTATTTAATTTAAACTGGTTGGAGTTAAATGAAAAATATTGAACATGATTGCCACATTAATATTGCGATATATTAACAGTACATCCATTGAACAAGTTGCACATTTGGGAAGATTCGTGAGACGATTCAACACATATAACAATAGTACATTAGCATATATAAAGTTCAATCGTCACAATGCATCAAATACAAAGGAAGGAATGATAATAACACAAATTGTTTTTTTTTTTAATATATATATCTACATATAAACAACATGTGCTTAAATGATTAATTTTATTTTGTAAATTCTATTTTCTTTGAAAATTAGAGAGGGAATTCACCTATCACAAGGATGGTACAACTTTCGTAAATGAACAAAAATAAAATCATGACGTTCACTTATATCATATTATAATTTAATTCAGATATATAATAAAGACGTATGAAAATAAATTTGAATTTAATTCAGATATATAGTAAAGTCTTATAAAAATAATATATAGTAAAGTCTTATGAAAATAAATTTTCATTTAATTCAAATTTTATTCGTTTTAATGTGTGGTGAAAAGAAATCTTAATTTGAGACGCCATATGGAACACATTGAGGGAAGACTATTCTATCAATACAATTTTGGCAAAAACTTGTCTGAGACGGTCTCATGGATCGTATTTTGTGAGATGTATTTTTTATTTGGGTCATCCATGAAAAAATATTACTTTTTATGCTAAGGGTGTGTTTGGTTGAGTGGATTAAATAAGGATAGATTAATAGTCCAATATTTATCGTTAAAATTTTAAGTTGTTTTAATAATCATTTTGACCCGTTTTAAGATCCAATTTTATGGATAACTATTTGATTAATAAAATTGAATCTTAAACCGAGTCAAAATGATTATTAAAACATCTTAAAATTTTAACGATAAATATTGGACTATTAATCTATCCTTATTTAATCCACTCAACCAAACACACCCTAAGAGTATTACTTTTTGGACAAAAACTTGTGTGAGACAGTCTCATAGGTCGTATTTGTGAGACAGATCTCTTATTTAGGTCATCCATGAAAAATTATTACTTTTTATTCTAAGAGTATTACTTTTATTGTGAATATCGGTAGGATTGATCCGTTTCATAGATTAAGATCCATCAGACGGTCTCACATGATATCCACTCTACTTTTTATTGTGAATATCGGTAGGGTTGACCCGTCTCACATATAAAGTAATATCGGTAGGGATTGACCCGGTCAACTCTACCTATATTCACAATAAAAAGTAATACTCTTAGCATAAAAAAATTATACTTTTCATGAATAACCCAAATAAGAGATCCGTCTCACAAATACGACCCGTGAGACTGTCTCACACAAGTTTTTGCTTTATAATTTTATAGTATTATGATCCCAAAATTAGTTATTGTAGGCCCTCTTGTATCATAGACAGTAAAGATATACCGGATAAAGACTCGGTTCCATCTCACATGTTTGACTTATTTCTTGGTTCGGTTAAAAGGTTTTGGCGTTTCCAGTTTAGTCATAAATGCTTCAAAAAATTTCTTGAGTCGGTCCTTCAGTCAATTTAATAGTTAAAATTAACGGGGAAAGACCCGGTTCAGTCTCAGATGTTTGGTTCATTTCTCGATTTTCTTTCATGATATATGTAAAAACATATAATATTTGAAATTTAATTTAATAATTTTATTTTTCAGGTCATGCCACCACTCGTAAATATTCCCCAAGTACTTAGATATACGTATCAAGGATATGTGTTAAAATAAAGAGCAAGAAATGTTATAATTTCTTAGATGCAATAAATGATGTGTGATGGTTTCTTCTCACAGTTGATACATCATTTGTCATATTGAAAATTTCATGTGATGCCCCAAAAAAATTTACTAAATCGAATTCGCAACGTCTAACTATTCGGTAACCCGGTCGATTTTTTGGGTCTAGGAGCGAGCACAGATGCACAAAATCTGGAGATTTCGAAAGAATCCATGCAGATAAACGGAGTGCAGGTTGTGTGCGTTTGCCTGTCGAGTTTCTTGTGTGTGCCACAAAACTGTATTTCATTTTAATAATTAATAAACATTTACTTGTCAAATAAATGACTAATTAAAAAAGAAAAATAACTCATAAAGCTTTTAGATTGAGTAAAAACTTGTGTAAGACGATCTCACGAGTCGTATTTTTGAGACGGATCTCTTATTTGGATCATCAATGAAAAAGTATTGTTTTTTATGCTAAGTGTATTAATTTTTATTGTGAATGTCGGTAGGGTTGACCCGTCTCACAGCTAAAGATTCGTGAGACTGTCTCACAAGAGACCTACTCCCAAGTGTACTGACACTATATCTCCACAATGTAGGCCCAATATTAGCCCATTAGATAATTGGGATCAAGAATCGGCCCATATCTTTTAGTAACGAGCCATTGTCCTCAAGCTGCTCAATGGGTTCCCAGTCACGTTACCCTAAGAAAAAAAGGACAAAATATAAAACAAAAAAGAATATATGAAATTAAAAAATATATTAATGGAAAATACAAATAAATATTTCAAAAAATATAAATAAAAATACAATGTCACGGGTTCCCCTCTGTTTACCTGTCTCCTATTTTCTTCTTTCTTTTATTTTTTTTTAGAAAAAAACATGTTTGAGTAACAATTCCATTATATAAAATTAAAAATTTATGGTTGATTTATAGTTCATCTGACATCGATGTCTGAAATTTGAGACGATAGATCAAGTCCGAAACCAAATTATAACAAATATCTTTGATAAGCTCAAAATCATAATAATAACAACAACAACCATGTGTCAATTGATATGTATAAAATTAATTTTTTATAGATATTTTTGTAATAATTAATTTTATAAAAAAAATGCAGAGACTCTTGAGATTGAGCTTTAAGATGACATATATTACATGTTTTGATAATCAAAGAAATTAATAATTTAAATAAGAAATTTTCTTATTATTTTTATAATATATGGTGCTTTATAATATTTTTCATTTACTCAATATTATTGCCAATCGATTATAGATAGTGTTTATATAATGCAGACATGTTATATTTCCTTTCAGAAAAATGTAATCTATAGAAAAATATAAAACTCAAAGATTCCTTCCCTTAAATTACCTCAAATCATAAATCCAAAGAAAAATTTAAATATAACAAAAATAAAAAATTATAGGAGATTATAAATTTCGAAATAGAAACCATTTAGTTTTGGATTTCTATTCAAAGATGTCTTACTTAGCTACAAATGTTTGTCTAATTATTATATATGATTCTACTTGTACAGTAGTCTCTTGTGAGACGGTCTCACGAATCTTTATCTGTGAGACGAATCAGTCCTACCGATATTCAAATAAAAAGTAATACTCTTAGCATAAAAAAATAATATTTTTTCATTGATGACCCAAATAAGGGATCTGTCTCACAAAATACGACCAGTGAGACCGTCTCACACAAGTTCTTGCCCTACTTACAAACATTTTCTCTTACGAGCTACCTAGTTAAAGTGATTTATAAACTAATGTGTTAGTTTGAAGGTTTACTCAATGCACAAAAAATTATTAGATATAAATTTAATCGTAAAAAGAAAATCATTGTGTATATATATATATATATATATTGGTGATGCCCCAAAGGAACCCGGGCCCCGGGTACAGACCCTGACCCGAGAGGTTCTCGAACTCGGGCAAGATCAGAGCAGAGAGAAAATATCAAAGTGCAATTGCTTTCATTAAGCCGGGGTGAAAAACGGGATTCCGGATCTTCAGACGCCCGACAAGTTGTGCACTCAGTTATCTGAGGAATTCACAATGATCCCAGTGAGTAATTAGCCAATACCCGGGGTAAAAACTTCCCGGTCCGAAAAGTACCTCAGAGGCACCCGGATGGAAAATACCCGGGAAGGAGACACGTTCTCTCCCGGACCACCAGGTCTTCCGGATAACGCGGAGCCCATCCTCCCACACTTCATGACCAAGTCCACTCTCAGTACATGGCCCGCTACTTTGCAACGTGACCCATGACCCCAAGTCATGGACCACCATCCGAACTTTGCGGGCAAGTTATCTACCAGCCTCATCTATAAATACCCTCCGTTGGTATTTCACAGGGGTATCGACTCTTCTCTGAATATTCACAAGCACTCACAAGTATTTTTACTTTCTTTCTCAGTTTTCCTTTGCGTGCATCACTGACTTGAGCGTCGGAGTGGATACGCCGGAACAACTTCCGGCGCCCTCCCCCCTTTTACGTTCTGTGATTTCAGGATTAATACCCAGGTCATCCCGGACGTTGGTTCTCAGGCTATAGGGAACTCAATCCTCCCGGATCACCGGCCATTCATTATAGAAAATTCAAACACCAGACTTGGCAGATTGCACACCCGACTATTACCCGATTTGCCCGGTCGACATCATTGGCGTCGTCTGTGGGAAACTGTAGCTAAAGACGTGGATATGGTTACCACTCGTAAAACTACGGGGAACCACTCTGGTCCTCAAAATCCGGAAGGAGGTCAAGAAAATTCATTGCCCAGTCACCTCCCAGAGGAGTTGGCTCAGTTGATAGCTGCTGCGGTCCAAAAAGCCCTCGCAGAAAGGGGCCTACCTGAACCTAGCCACTCAAAGGAAAATGAGGTAATGGGAGAGTCTCCTCTCGAAAAAGAGAGAGACAGAGAAGAGAATTCCCAGGCGTTTTCCAAAGCTCCTACCCTTGCTATGGCCCAGGAGCTAGAAGATTTGAAGAAGAAAGTGAAAGAGTTGGAACCTAAAGCAGGGTCATCTCAGGTTTCAACCCCGGCTGCTTCCCAGGGATGCCCTTTCTCCCTGGAGATTGTGAGTGAGCCCCTCCCAGCTCATTTCAAAGCTACCAAAATACGGGAGTATGATGGAAACTCAGACCTTGACGAGCATCTCACCCGGTTTGAGAATATGGCCATGTTACATTGCTACTCTGACCAAATCAAGTGCAAGGTGTTCCTCACCACCCTAGTGGACTCTGCCCAGAGGTGGTTCGAAAAGTTGAAACCCCGGAGCATACAATCTTTTGCAGGTTTCAGAGACACTTTCTTGCATCACTTCAGCAGCAGCAAGAGGTATAAGAAGACTGCCTTTAGCTTGTTCGAGGTAAAGCAATCAGGTGATGAATCTCTTCGGGCATACATTCGCCGGTTTAATAAAGCATCCCTGGAGGTGCCGGCTTGTGCTCCTGAAACCAAAACCACATCGTTCACTCAGGGACTTAAGGAGTGAGATTTTTTCAGGTCCTTGGTGAAGAAGCAGCCTGGGAATTTTGAAGATCTGCTGTCCCGGGCAGAGAAGTATATAAATATGGAGGAAGCATAGCGGCAGAAAAGGGAATCTACCCGCAAAGAAAGGGGCGATCGGGTAGTAAAAACTGATGACCACACCCGAGGAAACAATCTTGGGCGTTTTTCTCGATACACCCCCATGAAGCCACACCGGGGTGAAGGAATCCATATTTGCGACAATGAGAAGAAAGCCAGGTCATACCAGTCGCCCCCAAACCTGCCATATATCACGAAAATATGCTCCTATCACGGAGAATGTGCCCACAGCACGAGCGAATGCCGGAGAATGAAGCGGGCCCCTTCCCAGTCGGGCCCTGGTGCTTCGGAGCAGGTAGCGAAGAAATCCCGGGGACCACCATGGGTGAATAGAGATGCAGGGTATGGGCCGGGGAACAAAGGCCCGGTCAGACAGGAGAGGAATGGTGATGCCGGTCAAGCATCTCAAAGCCGGGAAAATAAGGACGGAGGAAGGTCACCGACCCTCGGGGTGATTAAAATGATCTCGGGAGGATCGACAGATGGAGACTCCAACCGAGCCAGGAAGGCACATTCCCGGCATGAGAGTTTCGGAGTGGAAAATACAGTAAGGGGTGAGGGACCGGTCATCAGTTTCAGCCCTCGGGATCTTCAAGGAGTCAGTATCCCACACAACGATGCCCTAGTCATCCAAGCGAAGGTGGCGAATTATGACATTCGTCGGGTCTTCGTCGATTCGGGGAGCTCAGTGAACGTTATTTTCCAGGAGGCCCTGGATCAGATGAACCTGGATGACTACCGTTTGCAGCCAGTAGAAACAGCGTTATTCGGATTTGCTGGCCACACTGTTTATCCCCGAGGGGAAATCACCTTGCCCCTCACCATAGGAGCTGAAGAACTCCGAAAGACGGTGATGACGGTTTTCACGGTGGTAAGTGCCCCCACATCTTATAATATCATCTTGGGCAGGCCTGCTATGAATGCCTTGCGGGCCGTGG
Organism: Primulina eburnea; assembly: GCF_022965805.1. Classification (NCBI taxonomy): domain Eukaryota; kingdom Viridiplantae; phylum Streptophyta; class Magnoliopsida; order Lamiales; family Gesneriaceae; genus Primulina; species Primulina eburnea. The sequence goes on from NC_133118.1 coordinate 24,117,786, forward strand.
CCTCGGCTTACCACCAGAAGCTAAAATTCCCAGTGGGGAATAGAATCGGAGAAGTAAAGGGGGACCAGCCGTCCTCCCGCAAGTGCTATGCGGAAACCGTCAAAGTTGAAAATAAAAGAGCCCGACGAAGTGGAGAGAGTAGAAGACCAGGAAAGGAGGAGGTGCACTCTATCCAACAGGTATACATGGTGGAGGGAGAGGAGCAGGAGGAAGTAAGCATCTTACCCGGGCAGCCCCTGAAAACAACAAGGATAGCTCGGGATCTTGAGCCAGTGACCCGGGCTCAATTGCTACAGTGCCTAGCAAAGAATGCGGATATCTTTGCATGGTCCTCATCAGAGTTGACAGGGATCTCCCCTCACGTGGCAGAGCACAAGTTAAATATCATCCCGGGCTCCCGGGCAATAAAGCAGAAGAAGAGGCACTTTGGTCCCGAAAAGGACAAAGTAATTGCTGAACAGGTGGGAGAATTATTGAAAGCCGGGCAGATCAGAGAGGTCCAGTTCCCCACCTGGCTATCCAACGTGGTCTTGGTTCCAAAATCAGCCGGCAAGTGGCGAATGTGCGTTGATTTCAGGGACTTGAATAAAGCGTGCCCAAAAGACTGCTACCCCCTGCCCCGGATTGATCAATTGGTGGACTCAACATCGGGATATGAGCTGTTGTGTTTCATGGATGCATATCAGAGATACCATCAGATTCCCCTGGCCCGGGAAGATCAAGAAAAGGTTAGTTTCATTACCTCAGGAGGAACCTTCTGCTATGTGGTCATGCCCTTCGGGTTGAAGAATGCTGGGGCCACATACCAGGGGTTGATGGACCGGATATTCATCAAGCAGGCCGGAAGGAATGTTGAAGTTTACGTGGACGATATCTTGGTGAAATCCCGGGCACAACTTGACTTCATCCCAGACCTCGAAGAAACCTTCTCTACTCTTCGGGAGTATGGGGTGAAGTTAAACCCCGCCAAATGCACATTTGGGGTAAAGAGCGGCAAGTTCCTCGGGTTCATGGTAACTGAGAGAGGAATTGAAGTCAATCCGGAGAAAGTCAGGTCTATCACTGAAATGACGTCCCCAAAGTCAATCAAGGATGTGCAGAGACTCACGGGAAGAATCGCCGCCCTGTCACGTTTCATTTCCCGATCTGCACACCGGAGTTACCCTTTCTTTCAAGCTCTAAGGAGGGCCCAAAAATTTGGTTGGGATGAAAAATGTGAAAGGGCTTTCGAAGAATTGAAGATCCACCTAGCCAGGCTCCCTATCCTGGAGAAGCCTGGACCCGGAGAGAAGCTCTGGGTATACCTTTCTGCCACCGAATATGCTGTCAGCTCTGTACTAGTCCGAGAAGAAGGTACCGATCAAAGGCCGGTCTATTATGTGAGTCACGCGCTCAAAGGGCCCGAGATCAGATATACGGAGGTAGACAAGGTGGCCCTGGCTCTGGTGATTACAGCACGGAAACTCCGCCCATACTTCTTGTCCCATCCTATCATCGTGCTGACTAACACCCCCCTCGGGAGAATCATGACTCAGCCCGAGATCTCGGGAAGGCTAGTGAAGTGGACTGTAGAATTGGGAGAATATGACATCGAGTACCAGCCCAGGAAGGCAATTAAGGCCCAGGCCTTGTCAGATTTTATCACAGAGATGATTGTTCCCGAGGCAGGCGGAATTTGGAGAATATTTGCAGACGGGGCTTCCTGTAAAGATGGCAGTGGAGTGGGAGTATTGCTGATATCACCTACCGAGGAGAGAATACAGCTGGCAGTGAGGCTGGACTTCCGGGCCTCCAATAATGAAGCGGAATATGAGGCAGTTATCATTGGGATAAAAGCAGCCCAGAATGTTGGAGCTACCCGGGTCCTTATCTATACGGATTCGCAGTTGGTAGCCCAACAGGTGAAAGGAGGGTACGAAGCACGGGAAGAAAAATTTGTAAAATATCTAGCTATCATCAAGGAGTTGTCGACACACTTTGCAGACTGGAGTATAGAGCAAATTCCCCGGGAGAAAAACAATGAGGCTGATGCCCTGGCAAAAATGGCAGCTTCACTTTCGGATTGCAGGAAGCCAGGTGTCGCTTGCCACACTAACCTGGTGTCTTCAGTAGATACCAGGCCTACTCCTACCCGAGATGATAGCTGGACCACCCCAATTCTCGACTACATCTCCCGATCATACCTACCCGAGGATAGCAAGGAAGCTAGTCAAATCAAAAGAAGAGCGGCTCGATTTGTTGTGATCGAGGATAATTTGTACCGGCGGTCCTTTCAGGGTCCCCTTCTCAAGTGCATTTCCGGAGATGATTCCACTTATGTTCTAAGGGAAATCCATGAGTGTTGCTGTGGGGATCATATTGGAGCAACTTCCCTGGCAGGTAGTTTGGTGGCCTACTATGCATAGAGACGCTGCCCAGGTAGTTCGCTCCTGCGAAGGGTGCCAAAGGCATAGCAACATTAACCACCACCCGACTGCCCTGATGAAACCCATCTGGGCATCCTGTCCTTTTGACCAGTGGGGCCTGGATATTGTGGGATCCTTCCCTGTGGCCCGAGCTCAGAAAAAATTCCTGCTAGTAGGGATCGACTACTTTTCCAAGTGGGTAGAAGCCGAACCCTTGGCTAGAATCACCGAGGAGGAAGTACTCAAATTTTTATGGAAAAATATTGTCTGCCGATTTGGTATACCCCGGAAGCTCATATCTGATAATGGAAGGCAATTTCAAGGGAATAAGGTTAGAGCTTGGTGCGAGGAGATGAGGATTACTCAGGCTTTTACCTCAGTCGCCTACCTGCAATCCAATGGACAAACCGAGGTGACCAACCGCACTATTGTCCAAGCTCTCAGAGCCCGGTTATTTGGGGTTGGTAAGGATTGGGTAGAGGAACTTCCCAGTGTTCTTTGGGCATACCGGACTACGCCTCGGACAACTATCGGGGAGACACCATTCAGCTTAGTGTATGGCTCTGAAACTGTGCTCCCAGCCAAGATCGGACAGACTTCACCACGGGTAAACAGCTATCCAGAAGACAATGATGAGGCCCGATCCAATGAACTTGATCTCATTGAAGAAAGGAGAGAAAGAGCGGCAATCAGAATGGAAGCTTATCGACGGCGGGTGATGAAAGCTTATAACCAGAGGGTTCGACACCGAGAATTCCAGATCGGAGACATGGTCCTCAAGAGAGCAAACCCGGCTGGAGATGTAGGCAAGCTCGAGGCTCGATGGGAAGGACCCTACAAAGTGGTGCGCAGAGTCAGCTCGGGCACCTATTATCTTGAAGATGGGCAGGTCCATCCTCTCAAAAGACCCTGGAACGCTTCCCATCTCAAAAAGTACTTTCCTTAGAAAACAGTTGTAAATCTCTTGTAATTATTCAGCAATAAAAGATCAAGTTTCTGGGAAGATTATGCGTAAGCCCGTCAAGTCCCGAACCCCGGCACATATAAGGGCCCGGGTGATACCATTCCCCGGCTTCCCTTCAACCCATTATTAAGGGCCCGGGTGATACCATTCCCCGGCTTCCCTTCAACTCATTATTAAGGGCCCGGGTGATACCAGGCCCCGGCTTCCCTTCAATCCGTTATGGAGTGCCCGGGTGATACCATTCCCCGGCTTCCCTTCAACTCATTATTAAGGGCCCGAGTGATACCAGGCCCCGGCTTCCCTTCAATCCGTTATTAAGGGCCCGGGTGATACCATTCCCCGGCTTCCCTTCAACTCATTATTAAGGGCCCGGGTGATACCAGGCCCCGGCTTCCCTTCAATCCGTTATGGAGTGCCCGGGTGATACCATGCCTTGTTTTCTCTTCAATTTATTATTACGTTGGGGTCAAAAGCCTCGGATTGCTTATCTTTCGGGGCTTAATATTATTAAGTATTATCATTCAGAGGTTATCCGAGCCCGATTATTGACCGCTACTCGGTAGATTTTTAGTATTTACAGGCTAAGGCAGGGACACAGGGATGAACGGAAAAAGTTTTTTACATCAAGAAAACTATTACAACTACGACGAAAAGAAGAGGGGTGGAAATACAACAGATCTAGGTGGCAGACTCCGACTCTGAGTCCTCCTCCGCCTCGGACTCTTCTTCGTCTGGGATCTCAGCACCACCATCCGGCAGGGAGTTGGCGGCTCGGGCCAAGTTTAGCAGGCCTTTCTTTTCTGGAGGTAAAAGGTCGGCTTCTTTCACCTGCTCCTTGCATTTGTTGAAACCCACCTTGAAATAAGGAAAGGCTTTGTCGGCTACTAGCTGCTGGAATTCTGCAGTTACAAGGAAAGTAGCCCGCCACTCCTCCTCTAGGGTGGCCCGAGTTGCCAGGTCCACCTCCCGTTCCACAAGAGTAGCCGCCAACTTATCCGCTTTCTCGGTGGCCAACCGGGAATCATCCAGAGCGGCCCGAGCGTCTAAATCTAGCTTCTCTGCTCGGGCCTCCATCTTTTCCAAGTGGGCCTTCAGGGAGCCAATCTCTGCCCGGGCTTCCTCAAGCTGGCCCTGCAAGCAAGTTATGGTGGTCCCCTGACCGTGGGCCTCCTCCGCATGGAGGTCCCGGAGCTGAGCTAGGCGGGCCAGGGCCTCGGCATGAAGGGCTTGGGCGGAGGCGGCCCTGGCCTCGGTGCTCTTTTGCCAGGCACCAAACTTCTCAAAGGCAGCTCTAGCCATCTGCCCGCTCTGCGAGTAGACAGAAAATACGTAAGGAAGAAGGTATACCGCTGCAACAAAGAAATAGGAGTAGAGTAAATAAAGTACTTACAGCCAGCAGGAGATTGAAGCTCTCCAGCATGAGATCCCCTGACTTCGAAGCCAGAAGGATGGTCTCCTCGGCAGGAGTTGCCACCCGCTTCAACATATCGAAGCCCAGCGACGAGCTTCCGGCCGAAAAGATGGTCTCGGGCATGGTAGGAGGAGGGGACGTAGTTGTGGTAGGGATCAGAGAAGACCCAGTGGGAGAAACTGGTGGGACGAGCCCTGAACTCTGAGCCACTCGGGTAACCACCCGGGGTTCCACACGAACAGGCTCTTTTGAAGCCTTCCTTTTTCTGGAGGTTTGAAGGAGTTGGTCCGGGACCTCATCCTCCTCCTCAATTGTAATAACCCCAAGCTCTTTAGGCCCGGTGGCCTCAACAATAGCAGGGGTCTCTCGTTTAGCGGGCACCTGGACGGCCCGCTCTTCCTCAGCCTGGTCCCCAGGAGCTTCACAGGATGTAGCCTCCTGACGTTCTCGGGCCCTTCGCTCAGCAGCAGCCGCCTTACGAGCAGCCTTTCTAGATGCCTTTTCCTCAGCTATCTTCCGGACAAAGGCCTCTTTCATCTCGGAGTCTGCAGAAAATAAAATAGCCCATCAGAAACAGATAAAGCGGAAAAGCAAATAAAGGAAGAACAAAAAGAGCAAGCAGAAGAAACCTACCGGGGTGAGAGGTATCGAACTCCTCGATGATACGATCGGTAGATTCCTCCACCTCGGGGCTCAGCCCATAGGCTACCAATAACTTTTCACTGAGGAGGGCAGAGGAGTTATACACCTTACCCCCCTATCACCTCCTCGCCTAGGGTGTAAGAGTCAAGTGTGCGGTAATTTTCGGGAAGACCCGGCTGAGCAGGAAGGGCAGAAATAAACCCAACCGGGCAGGGAGGGAGGTCGGCGGGATGGATGTAAAAAAACCGACGTTTCCAGTCCTTAACGGAGGAGGGAATATCTCTGAAAAGTTTATGGTGAGACCGGGTCTTGAAAGAAAAGGCGTAATCGCCAATGTAGCTGATAAAGAAAAAATTAAAGAGGGAGGGCTCAAGGGGGATATCGGGGTGCATGGAGATGAGAGTGAAAAAACAGGTAATCATCCTAATGGCATTAGGATGAAACTGGTTGAGAGGAATGCCGAGAAGGGAGGATATCCCAATAAAAAAGGGATGAAGAGGAAACCTGAGACCATTGATCACCTGGTCTCGAAAGAAGGTAAGATATCCCTCTGGTGGCTTATCAGCCCGGTCGCCAGGGCCCGGGATGACAATAGTGTGGGTAGTAGGGATTGAGCCGAGGAGACGTATCTCCTCGGCAGATTTGGCTCGGAGGGAGCTCGTCATGGTGGAAAACCATGGCAAGGGGCCAGGAGCAATATCCCGAGGGGGAGAGGTGACTACCCGAGATGAGGGTGTTAAAAAGGTTGCCTTCTTTTCCTTTTTCTTCTGGGAGCTTGAAGGCCCAGCCCCATGGGAGATTTTAAGCTTTTTGAGGGGAGGGGGAGAAGGAGTTGGATTCCGAGGGCGATAGGCGGAAATAGGGGAAGCGGAAAGTGGACTATCACGCAGGGCGTCTGACTCGAAGTCCGGGGAGCCCCGGCGATTCTGGTCCGATGTGGAAGAAGTATTAGAAGAAGACATGACAAAAAAAGTGAACTTACAAGGATTTTGTGAAGAAAAACGATGGTCTGAACGCCGAAGGTGCAGCGGAGTTTTTGCAGAATTTCGAGACGCGGGAGCTTTAGTTTGCTGAAAAGTGGAGAGGGGTGGAGGAGAAGGCATATATATCGGAGTGGGGAAATGATCTGAGCCGTATATCTAACCATCATCCGAGGGTCCACGTTGGTTCAGAAGAAGGCACCCGGATCATAGGTCTCCACCGTTGATCTGGATAGGTATGGACGGGCGGGATACACCTCGTAAGTCGTACCAGGCATGTGAAAGGACATGTAATCATGAAGGTGTCAGACTTATCAGATCCTCGGAAGACGGAACGTTACCAGCCGTTGGGAGAAGAGAGGGGGCACGCGTCGTCATAGCATCATGCGCATTATTCAAAAAAGATGGCCGACGTGTTATTTTAAGCTCGGGAGTTTTTAAGGCCCCGGCAAGTTATTTTAAGCCCGGGAGGTTTTAGGCCCCGGCACGTTATCTTAAGCCCGGGAGGTTTTAGGCCCCGGCACATTATCTTAAGCCCGGGAGGTTTAAGGCCCCGGTACGTTATTTTAAGCCCGGGAGATTTGAGGCCCCGGCGTATTATATTAAGCCCGGGATACTTAGGACCCGGGCGTGTTATCTTAAAGTTTTGGGAGGTTTTAGACCCCGGTCTTTTATCCTAAGCCAGTAAATTCAAGAAAAGTGAAAAGCAAAATACGCGAAATAAAGTATTATTGATCGAGCAAAACTTGCACAGTGAATAGTCCCAAAATTTGTTGTATAATTAAAAGCTCGATTTAAATATCGCAAGTGCACGATAGTCAAGTTATAATAAACGTAAGTGAATACGAGTATCGTTCCACAAGGACTGCGTTACAATATCTTTATTTCCAAGTAAATTTCTTTAGCAACGATAGATTGAGTTGGTGATTAAACTAAAGTGAATTTAATAACTAAAATAATTAAAGTGCAAGAAAAAGCAATCAAGAAATCAATGATTAAATTGGATTAAAATCAAATGAGAAACGAATTTGTTGGGAATTATCAGTTCACCTACCGCTCGTGTTCAAATAATTATACTCGACTTTTACTCGTGCATTCGACGGAATTCCCTAGACTAATTAATATACTCTGTCGAGCTATATTAATACTAATCATAAACATGCAGTAATCAAGTATCCTCAATTATTTAACAATTCACGATTTCATTACGTTCTATGGAATCCACTAGCTTTCATCCGGGTGAATTATCACTATCGACACGTATCCAATTCCGTATATCTACTAAAATTGTAAATCCGTGGTCTATACTATTCGATCCTATTGTCAATTATTCTATCGAAATCATCAACAACATGAAATAATCAAAGGAAGTTAGCTAGACTTCAATTGAAATAAGAAAGCACAAAAGCATAAACAAATCACTCATAGAAACGTCGAGCAATAATGTTGAACAACGAGTACGGGGTAGGATCCCTTCAAATCCCAACAAATCTAGAGTTTAGCCACTAAAATTTATAATAAAAACCAACAACAATCTAAGAAATAAAAACTGAATAATGAAAATACTAAAGATGACGACGGATGACGGCCACCACGCGTGGAAATCTCGAGGTCTTCGAAATCTCCTTTGCTCCTCGCCTTTTCTCCAAGAAAATCTGATGAAAGTGGTGAAAAATCGCCCAAAACGCCGCCTCTCTCGTGTATTAGGTCTATGGTGTAGAATAGAGTCCAAAAAAAAGGAAACATATCTTTTCAAATCTCGCAGCTCGCTAGGGCGATCACTTTTGACCGCTGGGGCGAGTGGTTCTCGAATTAAAATCATCGGCTATGTCCATGGTCTCGCTGGGGCGGTCACTTTGGACCGCCCTAGCGAGAGGTTCACGCAGAAACTCCTCGGCTAGACCAACATTCTCGAAAGTGACCGCCCTAGCGAGACACTCGCGCAACAACTGCTCGACCAAATTAAAATGCTCGCTGGGGCGGTCACTTTTGACCGCCCTAGCGAGATCTCTTCGCTGCTTTGCCAAATAAAATCCCACTTTTCGGTCCAATTCCTACAAAACAACCACAAAATACACGAGATCAGCCATATGCTAAATAATGATAGAAAAATGCTAAATTAAACTAAAACAAACTAATGTGATGCATGAATGCGACTCGAAAACAACACTAAAAACACGTAAAAACGAGTCCTATCAACCCCCTCATACTAACCTTTTGCTCGCCCTCGAGTAAAATAGGTTAAAGCACGAGATACTAAACAAACTCAACAACCACAAAATTACTCAAACAAGAAATAACTAACACGAGTAAATGTCAATGGTGAGTTAACAATGTTTATGTTCATGCCTCAGTTTACTTTCCCACTACCAATCAAGTCAAATCGCAACCGAATACTCATTATCATCTATACATAAATTTCGACACTAATTTGAACGTGTGTGTGTGTCATGATGGGTCTAGTCATTCGTACTTCAAATAGATCAATTATCAAATCATGCGAGTCACTCAATTAACACTTCAATACAAGTCTCACTAGCATGCATCCCCGTGTCCATTCATCACTAGCCACAAATTGAACTTTATTCAGCTTTTAAGCATAGATAAGGGTGTCGAAAAGAAGGAAAATAAGCTCAAGTGGTTAAAAGTTGGGAGTACACCGATCATTTTCATTGTGCAATCGTCAAGACTTTTCGTCTGACTTTCCTCGTCTCCTTACATCTCCAACTTTTAGCCTAGGAATAGAATTTCATTCCTTTTATTTCGGCTCCCCCTCACCTTACATCTCCTTCTTTTTTTCTTTCTTTTTCTGTTGTTTTTTTTTTTTTTTAATTGCACAATTTTCACACATGTACTCCCTAGGCTAAGAATATAATACTTTGGATCACGGCTGGTTAGGAGTATGACATTGTAATTCAGTGCAATGGAAAAGAGGTAAATGTAAAGTTCAAGGCAAATCAAATTTTTTCATTCAAGGTCCTAACTAGCGACTTATTTTCACGGGTTTACATGCCAAATCAACTCATAAATGGTGCCTTTCAAGTTAGCCACACAAAACTTTCAAATTTCACCATTATTCCTACAAAGTTCTAGTCCCCACACATGTGTGCTCAAAAGGTTCAAATTTTGTACCAAAATTCATGCTTTAACAATCAAGAGTATCATTCACGACGTGACCCAATCAACACTTTTGTAAACTATCAATTCAAATCATCATTGGCTCATAACCGATGTCTTCTCACCATAAACGACACCCAACAAAAGAAATGCAACGAAACTAAACCAATTAACTAAAAAATCAAAACAATCTACCCACCCCCTCATACTAGAGTTGTGCAATGTCCTCAATGCACAAAACGAAACACACACTAAAAACTAAAAAAAAACTCATGAATGCAAATGCAACGACAGAATAAATAAAAAGAAAGGGGAAACAGTAAACTCCCCTGATCAGAAATCCTCCTCCTCTTCATGCTCAGGCGGTGCAACTCCCTCGTCAGCAGCTGGGAGTATAGGATAATGATACTGAAACTGGAAGGGTGGCGGGTATGCGGGTACAGGTGGCCGACCGGATGTGTCGATGCCCAGATGCGTGGAGATCCCCTGTACCAAGTACTCGACGTTCTGAATATGAGCTTGATTCACGGCCTGATACTCAGTTTGATAAGTGGCCCAAGCGCCCAATTCGTTGATGCGATCTCGCATGGCACGGCGGCGTGGCTGCGGAGGTGGCGGTGCATGTCCTAAAGCCAGAGGTGGTTGAGCTGCTCCCCCATACTCGAAAAATACATCCTCGGGCAGCTCTGCCTGTCTCTTCTCCCTCTTGGATCGATAGAGAGCGTCATCAATGGCTCTCATCGGTGGTAGCCACTCATCATCATCAGCAAATATCACCCCCACTCGGGCACATAGCTCAGTCACGATCGTCGGAAAATAAAACGCCAAATTGCTGCTGTTTATGCACATGTTGAGCTGTCCAAAGATGAGTCTGCCCACATCAATCGCCATCCCAGTCTGGATGGCATACAGAACAACCGCCCGCTCACGCTGGACATCACTCGTATGCCCGACCGGCATCAATCTCTTAGATAGAAACGCATACCACATTGCCGCCTCCACTCTCAAAATTTTTTCAAGAAAAACCGTATACGTCCCCGGTTGTTTCCACGTGGTGCCCGGATAACAGAGTGTGTGTATAATCGAATCATAATCCGGGTTAAGTACCCACGCCTGAAACTCAGAGTCATCCACCGACGGTAAACCCAGCAAGTCATTGATAGTTCTCGAATCATATGGGACTCGACGCCCCCGCACAGATGCCTTATGCTCACTCCCCTCCGGAGCATTCGCATAGAATTCACGCACAACTGGAATCACCGCGGCATTCGGTTGTGCTAAAAAATTACTCCACCCTCGTCCCTCTACTAAGACGTCCGGAAAATAACGAAGAGCAGATGTAGTAAACCCTCGCTCAGGGATTGGTTTTCTATGTAGTTTAGCATGCTCAAACCGCTCCCGAGCTTTCTCATTAACAAAATTAGACGGAGTCGAACGAGAACTAGAGGCACCGTGAGTTACCTTAGACCGTTTAGGTGCCATGTCGAGATGGGAGTGCAAAGAGTCTGAAGTCGTCGGAAAATTTTTGAAGTTCGCCGGAGAAGCTCGCCGAAATCCTTGGAAGATGACCGGAGTAGAAGAAATTGTAGTCTAAGTGCTTCCGGGTGGATTGTAGAAACCAAGATCGAGTCTTTTCCCTAAAAATATCACAAAATATGAAGATTTGAGCATAAAAGATGGAGGAGGCGCCGATTATTTGAGAGGAAAGGGGTAGGGTTCGAAGTGGGGAAGAAAGGGGAAAGGGAAAGGTTTTTATATCTACGCGACTCGCTAGGGCGGTCAAAAGTGTCCGCCCTAGCGAGTGGTTTTCGGTGACAAACTATTTGAAAAATATGAGGGCTCGCTGGGGCGGTCACTTTTGACCGCCCTAGCGAGTGGTTCTCGCCAGTAAAACAAATTTAAAAAATTCGCTCGCTGGGGCGGTTAAAAGTGACCGCCCTAGCGAGGCGTTTTTGCCAGGAAAACCAATTTTAAAAAAAATTCTCTCGCTGGGGCGGTCAAAAGGGACCGCCCTAGCGAGGCATTTTCGGTGACAAATTTTCTGGAAAAAAAAAAAAAAAAAGGGCGAGAGCTCGCTGGGGCGGTCACTTTTGACCGCCCTAGCGAGACATTCTCGAAAAAAATAAAATAAAATAAAAATTTTAAAACAATGAATGCCATGCCATGCACTACCTAAATGCAAGTGATGCGATTAATGAATAAAGAAACAGAATAAAAAGGAGAAGAAGAGTTCTCAATTTACAGTCTAGAGCTCGACTTGTCACCCCTGTCCTTAATGACTGTCATGGAGCCGAGTGACTCCAATTTGTGGCTCAAATGTGCCACCGATATAATGCTTCAGTCTTTGAGCGTTCACAGTGAACGTCCCCTCCTTGCCGTCATGCAATACCACTGCACCTGATGGGAACACCTGGGCTATAGTGAAAGGTCCTGACCACCTTGACTTTAGCTTGCCCGGAAAGAGGCGTAAGCGAGAATTGTATAACAACACCGCCTCACCCACTTGAAATTCCCTTCGTACGATGTGTTTATCATGGGCTCGTTTGGTGCGTTCCTTGTAAGATAGTGCCAGATCATAAGCTTCTCCTCGAAACTCATCCAACTGATTCAACTGCAGCAATCGTTTCTCACCTGCAAGAGCAAAATCAAATTTTAGTGCTTTGGTCGCCCAATATGCTCTATGCTCTAATTCTACTGGTAGATGACATGCTTTACCAAAAATCAATCTATATGGTGTAGTGCCTATAGGTGTTTTAAAAGCAGTACGATAAGCCCACAAAGCATCATCTAACCGAACGGACCAGTCCTTCCTATTCACATTGACCGTCTTCTCTAGAATCCTCTTAATCTCTCGATTGGACACTTCAACTTGTCCACTAGTTTGGGGATGGTATGGAGTGGAAACCTTGTGGGTGACACCATATTTGCCCAGCAGTTTATCAAAAATTTTGTTGCAAAAGTGGGTGCCACCATCACTTATGATTGCACGTGGTGCACCAAATCGATTAAAAATGTGTTTCTTCAAAAATTTTAACACCACTTGTGCATCATTAGTGGCACAAGCCTCCGCCTCCACCCATTTCGAAACATACTCCACTGCCACTAAAATAAATTTCTTCGCAAAAAACGTAGGAAAAGGACCCATAAAAGCAATCCCCCACACATCAAATATTTCACACTCAATAATGTTATTTAAAGGCATCTCATGACGGTTGGAAATATTACCTGTGCGTTGGCATCTATCACAATTGAGAACATACAGACGAGCATCCTTAAAAAGAGTTGGCCAATAGAAGCCACATTCAAGTACCTTAGACGCCGTCCGTATGGGTCCAAAGTGACCACCTACCTCACGGTCATGACAATGGTTCAGAATTTGATTGGTTTCCTCCTCCGCCACACATCTTCTTATCATGGAATCTGCACAGATCTTAAACAAAAACGGTTCCTCCCAAAAATAATATTTCACGTCTGAAAAGAATTTTTTTCTTTGGTGAAATAATAAATTAGGTGGAGGTGTGCCGGTGACAAGAAAATTTGCAAAATCGGCATACCAAGGGCACGCATTTACCTCAAGCAATTGTTCATCAGGAAACCAGTCATCTATATCATCGTCATTGCCCTTAATTCTAACATGCTCAAGCCTAGATAGGTGGTCAGCAACTACATTTTCCACACCCTTTTTATCTCGAATCTCGAGATCAAATTCTTGCAGTAATAAAATCCACCTAATTAACCTAGGTTTCGCATCCTTCTTAGCAAGCAAGTATTTCAGGGCAGAATGATCGGTATACACAGTTACTTTAGACAGAACAAGGTATGAATGAAATTTGTCGAAAGCAAATACTATAGCAAGCAATTCCTTTTCAGTAGTAGCGTAATTCAATTGAGCATCATTTAAAGTCTTACTTGCATAGTAGATGGTATGAAATACCTTGTTCTTCCTTGACCCAGCACCGCACCCACAGCTGTATCACTCGCATCGCACATCACCTCAAACGGTAACTCCCAATCAGGGACAGTCAGAACAGGTGCTGTCACCAAGCTCTCCTTGAGTATCTCGAATGCCTGCAGACAAGTAGAATCAAAATTAAATTCAGCATCTTTCATCAACAAAGAGGATAAAGGTTTAGCAATTTTTGAAAAATCTTTGATGAAGCGCCTATAAAAACCAGCATGCCCAAGGAAACTTCTAACTCCTTTTATTGATGAAGGTGGGGGTAAGTTTTTGATTACCTCCACCTTGGCTTTGTCGACCTCAATTCCATTCTCCGATACCTTGTGTCCTAACACAATCCCCTCTTGAACCATAAAGTGACACTTCTCCCAATTCAACACTAAATTGCTCTCCTCACATCTAACTAACACCAAGTTCAAATTTTCTAGACATTCATTAAATGAGGAGCCAAAAATAGAGAAGTCATCCATAAAAATTTCAAGGAAATTCTCAGTCATGTCATGAAAGATAGCGGTCATGCATCTTTGAAATGTGGCAGGTGCATTGCATAAACCGAAGGGCATACGCCTAAACGCAAAAGTACCATAAGGACAAGTGAAAGTAGTTTTCTCTTGGTCCTCTGGTGCAATTGTGATTTGATTGTATCCCGAATATCCATCTAAAAAGCAATAGAATTCATGACCTGCTAATCGTTCAATCATTTGATCGATAAATGGCAAGGGAAAGTGATCTTTACGGGTTGCATCATTCAGTTTCCTATAATCTATGCACACACGCCAACCCGTAACAGTTCTAGTGGGAATCAACTCATTTTTTTCATTAGTAATAACAGTAATCCCACCCTTTTTAGGCACACATTGTACAGGACTTACCCACGCACTATCAGAGATAGGATAGATAATACCTGCATCCAGAAGTTTAATTGTTTCAGCCTTTACTACCTCTTGCATCTTTGGATTGAGTCTCCTTTGTGGTTGTGCCAGAGGTGAGTACTTATCTTCCATCAGAATTTTATGCATGCAGATCGAAGGACTTATCCCTTTTATGTCCGAAACCTTCCAAGCGAATGCTCCTTTATGCTCCTTAAGGACTCCCATGAGCTTACTCTCCATATCATCTGTCAAAGAAGAGGAAATAATAACAGGCAATTTATTATCTTCTCCTAAATATACGTATCAATGATAGTTGCTTTCGTATTGATGTCTTAGATTCTATTGTTTGTGATTTTGTGCTTGAGAGTATTGAAAACATCAAAAATAATTTCTTCTTCTCCAACTCTCAGTCTCAACTTCCCCTCTTCCACATCAATTAGCGCTTTCCCTGTAGCCAGAAATGGTCTCCCTAGGATTGAAGGCATCTCTAAATCTTCCTCCATGTCTAGTATCACGAAATCTGCAGGGAAAATGAACTTATCCACTTTCACCAAAACATCTTCGATAATCCCACGTGGATACTTGACAGATCTGTCAGCCAGCTGCAACGACATCCTAGTTGGCTTGGGTTCACCTAATCCCAGTCTCCTAAACACAGAAAAAGGCATCAGATTAATACTCGCACCAAGATCACATAGAGCTTTATGAAAATTAATATCACCAATAATGCAAGGTATAGAGAAACTCCCTGGATCTTTTTGCTTTGGAGGCATCTTGTTTTGAACTAAAGCGGAGCAATTTTCAGTCAAATTCACCGTCATATGATCTTCTAGCTTCCGCTTATTTGCTAAGATATCTTTCAAGAATTTTGCATAACTTGGCATATTCAATAAGGCATCAGCAAAAGGAATGTTAATATGCAATTTTTTAAATACCTCAAGAAATTTACCAAATTGTGCATCTAATTTAGCTTTCTTCATCGCTGCAGGAAAAGGTGGAGGGATAACAATTTTATTTTGTGCAATAGGTGTAGATGTAGAGTTAGAAGACTTACCTCCTCGAGTTTCTACCTCATCCTCGCCATGCTTGGTCTTTTCCTCATGAGACTCGAGTGCTTTTCCACTCCACAATTCCACAGCCTTCACATGCTCTCTTGGGTTAGTTTCCGTGTTGCTTGGCAAAGCTCCTTGCTCCCTATTAGAAATCAACTTTGCCAATTGTCCAATCTGATTCTCTAACCCCTTTATGGATGCATCTTGATTCTGAAATCTCGTCTCTGTTGCAGAAATAAATTTAGTCATCATTTGCTCTAAATTGGACTTCTCCTCCCGAGGCGGCTCTGGTTTGAATCCTTGGTGCATCCCATATGGTGGACCTCTTTGTTGGCGATTTTGGCTGTTTTGGCCTCCCCACGAAAAGTTTGGGTGATTCCTCCATCCCGGATTGTATGTATTCGAATAAGGGTCATTTCTAGGACGGTTCTGGAATCCCACTTGTTTCACCGGTGCTCCCTCAGGCACATAAAATGGATTGCCATCTTGGCAATCCTGCACTTCATGCTCACCCCCACACTTATCACAGAAAATTTCTTGCAGACGCATAGCCGACCCACTCATGCTCATCCCATCAATCTTTCTACTCAAAGCCTCTAACTGTGCTGAAACCGCAGACAAATCATTAACTTGATGAACTCCAGCACCTCGTCTCTGCCTATCAGACTGAGGATGATAGCTACTCGCAGCCATCTCCTCCAATAACTCATATCCTTCCTCAGCCGTCTTTCTCAGTAAGTTACCACATGCAGCAGCATCTATCATAGTACGGTTAGGAGTAATCAGACCATAGTAGAAAGTTTGAACAACTAACCCAAGCGGTAGCTCATGGTGTGGACATCTCCTCAACAAGTCCTTGTAGCGCTCCCATGCCTCGTAAAGTGACTCGTTCTCATATTGAGCAAACGTAGTAATGTCGGCTCTAAGCTTCATAGTCTTCGACGGAGGAAAGTACTTGATCAGGAATGCCTTTGCCATATCCTCCCATGTAGTGATAGACCCTACAGGCAAACAGTTTAACCACGACTTAGCTTTATCTTTCAGTGAAAATGGAAATAAGCGCAAACGAACAGCATCATCAGACACGCCATTAAACTTAAAAGTATCACAAATTTCAAGAAAGTCAGCTATATGAGAATTAGGGTCGTCAAGTGCACTTCCCCCAAATTGAACAGTGTTCTGAATCATCTGGATGATAGCTGGCTTGATCTCAAACTGATTAGCTCGGATGACTGGTCTTACGATGCTTGGACGTGCTCCATCAAGAGACGGCTGTGCATAATCCAACATTGGAATGCGACGTGGTATCTCAACTTGTCTATTGTCACGCTGTTCCTCTCCACGTTCTTGCTCGTGTCTTTCCATCTGTTCTTTGAGTCTTTGTTGTTGTCTTCGACGTCTAGCTGCGCGTTCAATCTCGGGGTCAAAAGGCTCAAGCTTAAATTCGAGTGATCTTCGCATGCACCGCAAGAAAGATCTGCAACACAATGAGAGTATCAAATAACAATAAAATAAATAATACTAAAGAATTTAAACGAGAAATAAAAATTGTGAATCAACAGTCCCCGGCAACGGCGCCAAAACTTGATCGAGCAAAACTTGCACAGTGAATAGTCCCAAAATTTGTTGTATAAGTAAAAGCTCGATTTAAATATCGCAAGTGCACGATAGTCAAGTTATAATAAACGTAAGTGAATACGAGTATCGTTCCACAAGGACTGCGTTACAATATCTTTATTTCCAAGTAAATTTCTTTAGCAACGATAGATTGAGTTGGTGATTAAACTAAAGTGAATTTAATAACTAAAATAATTAAAGTGCAAGAAAAAGCAATCAAGAAATCAATGATTAAATTGGATTAAAATCAAATGAGAAACGAATTTGTTGGGAATTATCAGTTCACCTACCGCTCGTGTTCAAATAATTATACTCGACTTTTACTCGTGCATTCGACGGAATTCCCTAGACTAATTAATATACTCTGTCGAGCTATATTAATACTAATCATAAACATGCAGTAATCAAGTATCCTCAATTATTTAACAGTTCACGATTGCATTACGTTCTATGGAATCCACTAGCTTTCATCCAGGTGAATTATCACTATCGACACGTATCCAATTCCGTATATCTACTAAAATTGTAAATCCGTGGTCTATACTATTCGATCCTATTGTCAATTATTCTATCGAAATCATCAACAACATGAAATAATCAAAGGAAGTTAGCTAGACTTCAATTGAAATAAGAAAGCACAAAAGCATAAACAAATCACTCATAGAAACGTCGAGCAATAATGTTGAACAACGAGTACGGGGTAGGATCCCCTCAAATCCCAACAAATCTAGAGTTTAGCCACTAAAATTCATAATAAAAACCAACAACAATCTAAGAAATAAAAACTGAATAATGAAAATACTAAAGATGACGACGGATGACGGCCACCACGCGTGAAAATCTCGAGGTCTTCGAAATCTCCTTTGCTCCTCGCCTTTTCTCCAAGAAAATCTGATGAAAGTGGTGAAAAATCGCCCAAAACGCCGCCTCTCTCGTGTATTAGGTCTATGGTGTAGAATAGAGTCCAAAAAAAAGGAAACATATCTTTTCAAATCTCGCAGCTCGCTAGGGCGATCACTTTTGACCGCTGGGGCGAGTGGTTCTCGAATTAAAATCATCGGCTATGTCCATGGTCTCGCTGGGGCGGTCACTTTGGACCGCCCTAGCGAGAGGTTCACGCAGAAACTCCTCGGCTAGACCAACATTCTCGAAAGTGACCGCCCTAGCGAGACACTCGCGCAACAACTGCTCGATCAAATTAAAATGCTCGCTGGGGCGGTCACTTTTGACCGCCCTAGCGAGATCTCTTCGCTGCTTTGCCAAATAAAATCCCACTTTTCGGTCCAATTCCTACAAAACAACCACAAAATACACGAGATCAGCCATATGCTAAATAATGATAGAAAAATGCTAAATTAAACTAAAACAAACTAATGTGATGCATGAATGCGACTCGAAAACAACACTAAAAACACGTAAAAACGAGTCCTATCAATTATTAACGGAACCGGCGCCGTATTACAACTGCCATCCTAGAGTCTACACGAGCTTGCCACGCAGACATCCAGTGATGCAGTTCAGGGAGTGGGAGATTGGCAAGGGACTCGGTCGCAGCAAGCTTGTTCAGCTGATTCCTTTCCTTCCGCAGCATCGCCTGCAGCAGAACCTGATCAGTGGCTAGCTCCGCCACGTGCGCCACATGAAATTCCCGCTTGTATCTCCTCGCTAGTGCCCTCTGCGGCCAGGTGAAGGCCAGGCCCTCCCGGTGGGAGCACACAAGATCGTGAATCTTACGCCGAGTGGACATGACTTTCAAATGAATAAACTCCTCGATAGTCCTCTTCAGCGAGTTTATGCGAGCACGCGTTGAGGGGGGCAAAGGGCCATAGGGGCTGCTACAGACAGTGGATTCGCTCGAACTCGGCATATTGAAATGTTGTTTTCACCTCACCTGCATCTGCTTATTTATAGGCAAATGGTACTGAGTACGGGGGAAGCTGAAGAGTTCCCGACCATACCAAACGACTGCGCATTTATGCAGCGAAAAAGTTAAGCGCCGCCGTTGGTTTAAGAATACGTGTATGGTCAGGAAGCGCCTCGTAAGTTGTTACGATCAGTGGAAGGGATGTGAACAAATATCAATGTCGCAGTGTCATCATTGCCTCGGAAAATGAAACGTCTCTCGATAAGATTTCAAGGTTAAAAATCAGAGGGGTGTGGTGGTGACACCATACCAGGGGTCGGGAAGTCTTAGGTTACCGGCATTTCGTGAAGCCCGGGGGACACGAGGCCCAGGCGTGTCATTTGCGGCCCGGGAAACATGAGGCCCCGGCGTTTGTGTTAATGTCTCGGGAGGTATTAGGTGTGGGAATTCTAGTGAGTCAGTTCATCAGATAATGGTATACAATTTGTGATATACATATCAATTGATGGATTCATAAATGGTCATATCCGAGCAGTAACAGAGAAGGGAACTGAAATAAAATTTTTATACATTGGCCCGTACTACATCGTCATATTTCTCTTCTATTACAATTATTCGTATCTTCAACCAAGCCGACAGCGGGGGAGTGGAGCCTTGCATGAAGCTAGGAGAACCGAAAATGTTCTTCAGGAGCTTCAATTCCTTCCGAAGCATTAGTTGATATACACGGCCATCAGTGAAGATGTCCACCCACTCAGCTATGTGTAGTTGTTGGCGCACTTTCCTTAGTTTGGATACCAGGGCCGGGGTGACGGCTCTCCCAGAATCGTAGAGGAGTGTCAGTTCTTGAAGCTCTTCCCAATATCCGAGAACTTCGTTAAGCACTTCGTCTTCTATGAGGGATTTTTGGACTTCCAGGTTGGGCTCCCTAAGGGCTTCAATCATCCCTGGAGTTCTGGAGTTGCTGGCACCGGCCATATCTGTTGAAGTAATCGGCAAGGGATAGTGGAAGGGTGGGAGGACACCATATATATATATATAGGGAGGAGGAGTGTATCACGATCGTCAATTCCCGAATATATCAACGGTTGAGATGAGTATTGGAAGTTGCACCGAGCAGGCGAAAAGACAGGCGTAAATATCGAGATATCATAACAGTCTTCGAAACGAGAAATATTGCGGATAAGTTTGAATTTTAGGGCTTACGACAGCATCAGCAATGATATCCACATTTGTAGGATTCTAGAAGACTCCGCTATCACCAGGAGAACTGCTAATCGGGACAGCGAGACAGACTCTAGCCCGACTTTTTTAGGAGGGAGTGGTGATGCCCCAAAGGAACCCGGGCCCCGGATACAGACCCTGACCCGAGAGGTTCTCGAACTCGGGCAAGATCAGAGCAGAGAGAAAATATCAAAGTGCAATTGCTTTCATTAAGCCGGGGTGAAAAACGGGATTCCGGATCTTCAGACGCCCGGCAAGTTGTGCACTCAGTTATCTGAGGAATTCACAATGATCCCAGTGAGTAATTAGCCAATACCCGGGGTAAAAACTTCCCGGTCCGAAAAGTACCTCAGAGGCACCCGGATGGAAAATACCCGGGAAGGAGACACGTTCTCTCCCGGACCACTAGGTCTTCCGGATATCGCGGAGCCCATCCTCCCACACTTCATGACCAAGTCCACTCTCAGTACATGGCCCGCTACTTTGCAACGTGGCCCATGACCCCAAGTCATGGACCACCATCCGAACTTTGCGGGCAAGTTATCTACCAGCCTCATCTATAAATACCCTCCGTTGGTATTTCACAGGGGTATCGACTCTTCTCTGAATATTCACAAGCACTCACAAGTATTTTTACTTTCTTCCTCAGTTTTCCTTTGCGTGCATCACTGACTTGAGCGTCGGAGTGGATACGCCGGAACAACTTCCGGCGCCCCCTCCCCCCCCCCCCCCCTTTACGTTCTGTGATTTCAGGATTAATACCCAGGTCATCCCGGGCGTTGGTTCTCAGGCTATAGGGAACTCAATCCTCCCGGATCACCGGCCATTCATTATAGAAAATTCAAACACCAGACTTGGCAGATTGCACACCCGGCTATTACCCGATTTGCCCGGTCGACATCATATATATATATATATATATATATATATATATATATATATATATATATATATATATATATATATATATATATAGTAGCATTAAATGTTGTTACATGCAAAAGGTGTGGGTATTCGGTCATAGGTGGTTTGGTTCATATTCATCGGGTGCCCACAAATATTTATCACTATTGGACCACAATACCCTAATTACAAACATATATTCCTATGCACACATTAATTGTTATATGCATATAAATTGATTTTTTTGTATAATATTTATTTTTTAATATTATTTTGTAAAATGATCACAAATTTTATCAAAGTAAGGAGTTTCTTTGTTTTGTTTTTTGAGTCAGTCAAGAATTTGTTACAATTAGTTCTTGAACCTAAGATATCATCTCAAACTTGAGATTTTGGTGTCAAATAAATTGTAATTTATGATATGACAATAACTTGTATGATTATTTTATAACTCTGGTCTGTTTATATATTTTTTATTAATAAATTTGTAAGAATTTTGGGGATTTATTATATAGAAAATGTTATGCCAATATTTTAGAGGTGTGTTTTTGAATTGTTACGAGGACTTTACATGAATGGTCAATTTTTCTATGCGAACTCTCCTCTATGTTGTCGATATAATATCAGTTAGTCCGTCTTTTTATAGATTCGGATTCTCTACTGTATTAAAACTTAAAATACAGCACTTGGTGCTGCGCACTTTTTACACGAGATGATCATGTGATCATCTTGTTTAATCCGACAACTTTTTAAATTTATCTCATATGGTGTGATGTATACACGATGATCATGTGACCATTTTATGTAAAAAGTGCACAACACCAAATGTTGTGTTTTCAACAGTGTAGAGGATCCAAATCCGTCTTTTTATTCAGCCATTGAATGAATGGATCTTTAGAATCTATTTTTCCTACATGAAATTTGTAAATGGAGCGGCAAACTAGTTCAACATATATATGTGAAGAAAAAATACATATTTCGTTCAATATGTTGGTGTTCTTATAATAATGGTATTTCAAATTTTGATAGTTTTAGTCTCTCTTTATTTTTTTTTTCACAAATGACGATGTGATATTGGACACATGAACACTACATCGACGTCAGGTTAGTGTCATGCCGGAGCCACATTAATGACATTAGCACCAAATTAGGAAAATGGCCAAAACTGAACAAAAACGAAGCACAAAAACAAATTAAGATTTTTGACTAAACTGAAATCTGACAATATAGATAACCAAAATAATATAAATACATATTCAAATTACCAAAATTACAATTTTTCAAACCATATGGAATGCATAAATTTATATCTATTTGAGAGAAATTGAGACACTGTATTCACTAGACTCACTATAGTAGTCCGTCTTACTATTATTAAAATTGAGACATGAATACTAATTATTTTTAGTCTCTAATGTTATACAAGTTTTTTTTTTTCTTTCCAAAATACCCCTATCCCATAATTGTACCATTATTTTTTAAAAAAACAGATCATTATAAATTATTGATTACAAAAATATAACCTTAAAATAAAATTATTATAATATCATTATATTTCATAGAAAATTTATTATATATAAGTATAAACTTTTTTTAGATAAATTTTTTATAAAATTTTTTTAGATAAATTTTTTTTAAGAGAATAAAATAATTTAATTTACATATCATGCGTATGTGTACTAGTATCTTATTATTCTCGAACCAGTGTAGAACAATTACAAAGGAATAAAGTAATATGACATATCACGTAGAATACTTCGAAGGTCAACCAAATAAAGTGTTGGACTTAAAGCATTTTGGGTTTATTGGGGCTTGTTCATTTGAATGGAATATTGCACAAGTAAAGCATTGATACCTAAACGAGAATGTCCCACATAAAAAATAATAATAGCATGAGTGATAAAAGTTCTATATATAGAGACATCCTCAAGTCTTTCAAGAAAACACAACACACTCTTCTAAATTTCCGTTCTTTATACTCTCTTCTTTGTATCGGTTTCTGCTGCTCAATTCTGCATCGTGATAGAGTTTAGGTATTTTTTCAGTTCGATGTAGTAGTGCCTCATGTTAGGTTCTACTGATTGTTCCGTTGTATCTTAGGAGACAGACGTCCAAGTTGATCCTCATAGCACATACCGGAGGTGATGAATCTGTTTTAAAGAAATTGTACTTCGTACAGGCTTCGGTTTGCTTTGTTTTATTCTTTGGTCTGCTTTGTTTTCTTTTTCGTATTGTTAACTGATTTCTCAAAGAAAATTTTAGTACTTTATCCTCGACATTGCGCTTGCAATCTTAAAACATACTCATTACGTGGTTTCTTTCGATATGGCTGCTGAAACTAATGAGCAAAGGGAAACTGGTCATGTTGTCCCTACTGTACTGCCTCAACTCGTCCCTCATGTTACCCTGCATGTTGCAATTGTTGTGCCAGCCATCCACGGTGAAAAAATGAGAAGTTCATTGGTGTGGACTGTGGCAAAAAAAATGCAATTTTATTTGACGACACGGAACTTGGCTAGATTCCTGTCTAAGGATGCTCCTAAACTGAAAGAGGGTGAGAGATGTTGAAATCGTCAGTGCACTAGAGGAATGGAATCATTCTGATTTCCTATGCCGAAATTATGTACTGAATGGATAGGCCGATTTGCTCTACAATGTGTACTGCAAAAAGAAAACAACTAAAGAGCAATGAGAATTCCTTGACAGAAAGTATAAAACCGAGTATGTCGGGGCTAAGAAATTTCTTGCGGGCCGCTTTCTGCATTTCAAAATGGTGGATTCTTAGCTGGTTATTAGTCAAGTTCAAGAATTCCAACTGATTCTTCATGAGATTAATGTCGAGGGAATGACGTTGAACGAATTTTTCCAAGTGGCTGCTATTTTTGAGAAGCTACCACTAGCTTGAAAATATTTCAAAAATTATCTGAAACACAAGCTTAAGGAGATAAATGTTGAAGAACTCATTGTTCTACTTCGCATTGAGGAAGACAACAAGAGCTGACTTCTGGAAAAGAGCTGACATTCATCTCCTTACGCTTGTGTTTCTAATGTTTGGCACATACAACATAGCTCTCGTTCTAAAGATGACTTCTGGAAAAGAGCCGACTCTTAACAATGTGTGGTATGTGCCAGAAATTCGTAAGAGCTTGGTGTCCGGGTCGCTTCTTAACAAACATTATTTTCGCATTGTCTCTGATTTAGATAGATAAGCTTGTTTTGTCAAAAAGTGAAATGTTTGTAGGCAAAAGCTATGTTAGCAATGGTTTGTTCAAACTCAATGTAAATGGCTATTACGCAGTGATTAATAAAGTTAATACTTTTGCTTACTTGCTTGAGTCTTCTTGTTTGTGGCATGGTAGACTTTAACACGTTAATTATGATATAATTTGTAGACTAATTAATATGAAAAGCATTTCTGCATTCCAAATTGATAAACAACATGAATGTAAAACTTGTGTTAAGGCAAACTAACGAGATCATCTTTTCGAACAATTGATAAGTGCAAGATTTGCACTTAATTTATATAAGAATCCATATTGAATTATGTTAGTTTCGAACAGAATTATGCGTTTTTGGCTTGTTTTGATTATCATTTCAGGTATGGAGAAAAAGTGGAAACGAAGCCAAGTGGACCAAGAAATGCACAGCCACGAGCACGCCATCGGACAGAGGTGCGCGCGCGGCCGTGCGACTTTACACGCAACCGCGCGGGCACAAATACTGGCGAGAGACCAGAGGTGCGCGTGCAGCCGTGCAACATCACGCGCAGCCGTGCGCGCACAGATGAAGCACGAAGATCCCGAGGCGCGCGCGCGGCTACGCCACTTCACGCGCATACATGCAAGACACCAGGCAGAAGCTCGCGCGCGACTTCACGCACAACCGCGCGCGCCGTGCACGCCATGCGCCCAGAAAAGTATAAATGCGCGAATCTTAGGTCAGAAACAAAGAGTCGCCGTGGGAAAGAAACACACGAGAAAAACACTAGTTTCGGAGAGAAAAACACATGGGATAGAGGCACGGATACGAGACGAAGATCTAGAGTGCAAAGAACAATCACAAATACGAAGAACGACGGATCTGGGGACGGAGACGACACTTCGGATTTGTCATCTATTCTCTCGCTTTTATATTTTCTTTATCTCGTTGTCTAAACCTTCGAACATGTGTTGTTTTTATTTAGAATTCGTCATGAACTAATTTTCTAGTCTAGAGAATGACGTAACTTTGTTGATACGATGATTTGACGCAATGATTTATTTGATTGAATTCCGCTCTTGTTTAATTGTGTTCTCTGTGTTTATTTCACTGCAATTTACTGGCCATAAATTGTGTGTTGTTTGATTAATTCTACAACTCTGGAGAGGGACTAGGATTATAGATAATTAGAGACACATCGTTGAATGTTTATAGCGTTCGGAAGACGTATAACTTTAGCGAGACTTAGGTAAGAACATTGTTTGCATTTATCAATTAAACTTAGATTTTATTAGGAATAATTGAATCGAAGTTTGATTGATACAATTTATTCGTCACTTGGGAAAGGGGAATAAAATAATTAAGTGTTCTTGGTCATTAAATAATTTGAATTCGTGAATTTAAAGTTACCTGTGAATAATTATCGTGGAAACTTGGTGAAATCATTTCCTTAGATATTTTCTCTCATTGTTATTTCTCAACTTAGTGATTAGATTAATTCTTTGATGTCAAATAATCTGTTTAAGCAAACCAAACATTTTACTGAATTTTCTAGATAAAGTCAGGGTTGTTCTAATTACAAGCATTGATATACGTTCATATACACACTCCTCGTGGGATCTACACTTGTGCTCAAAATTACATTGTAATATAACTTGACGTCATGCGCTTGCGAGCATTAAAAAAAAACACACAACAAGTTTTTGTCGTTGTTGCCGGGGAGTGTCAAATTTGAATTTATATTAGTATTGTTACCAATTAGTCTATATTTTAATTTAGAGCTTTTATTTTTTTTTACTTTATATTGATTGAGTTTTTTTTCATTTTTTTCTGATTGACAGTGCATGCTAAGATCGCAAAACTCTGACTCGCTTATCTTTGATCCGGAGATCGAAAAAACTGCAAGAAGAGAACAGATATAAGCAATGGCTGAACACAGAGAAAATGACAGACAAATCCCGCCAGAGGCTATTCCTATCAGAGATCCCTTCCGACCAGTGATCAACAATCATTACTCTAGTATTGCAAGAGGGACCATCAACGCCAATAATTTCGAGTTGAAGCCTGCTCTAATCAATATGGTTCAGCAAAACCAGTTTGCTGGAAGAGCCACTTCTGATCCTCATGTTCATTTGAGGACCTTGTTGGAGATAACGGATACGGTAATGTTCTTGATGATATTATTAGACTGTGTTTGTTTCCGTTTTCTCTCAGGTATCAAGCAAGAGGATGGCTCCAATCGCTTTCTTTGGGAAGTATCACGACAATAATTTCGAGTGGAAGCCTGCTCTAATCAATATGGTTCAGCAAAACCAGTTTGCTGGAACAGCCACTTCTGATCCTCATGTTCATTTGAGGACCTTCTTGGAGATAACGGATACGGTAATGTTCCTGATGATATTATTATTACTCTGGTATTTGCAGGAGCTGACGACGAAATTTCTGGCAAAGTACTTTCCCCCTGCAAAGTCTGAACAGTTGAAGATTGAGGTTAGCACGTTCAGGCAGACTGATTTTGAGCAATTGTATGAGGCATGTGAGAGATACAAGGAGCTGTTGAGGAAATGCCCGAACCATGGTTTTTGAGGACTGGGTGCAAATTGAATTATTCTACAACGGTCTAAGGGCATCCGCATCCGTCGGAATTAATCCATGTTAATAACTCTCCATCTCATCAAAAATGATGGGGTCCACGAGCCACATATTCATTACATTAACACTTCCCCATTATTAACACACACTCACATTCATTTAATTTCAACTTTCATTATTTATGGGTCCCACTGTCCACTTACTCATTTTTTTTTATTTTTAATATTTCAATATCTTTCTAATATTTTTAAAATTTTACAACAAATATTACTAAAAATAAATAGTATTATTATTTTAAAAATAACTTAATTCCAATATTCATTAAAATATTATTAAGAAATGAAAAAAAAGTTGGACTCTTTTATTTAAAATATTATTCAACACAATCTCTTTAAAAAAACACAAAATACAAAGAAAACGAATTACGATAATTGAAAAGAGAATTACATCAATCGAAAATTACATATTCCATTTATCTCTAATTTGGTCACACAGATGTTCATGAACTATAAGCTGCTCCGGCATCATTTGTGAAGTGTCTTTCGAAAGGATTTCGTATTCCTTAAGCAAATATTTGCTCTATTTAGCTTCAGATTTGTTCAAAGCCGCTTTTGCTTTCATCTCCTCTATTGCAAGTTCTTTTTGTTTCCATTCAGATTCGTTCTTCTTTATGTCTGTATACTGAGTAAAACTTTCGAACAAACTGTCGTATCTGGTTGTCAAATCCTCCATCGATGATTTTGCTTTGTTTTTACCTTTTCTTTTTGCGGCTTTTTACCAATTGGACGAATCTCTTCTTCATTTATATCTAAATCAATACTCGCATCTTTGTTCGATGAAGTGTTGCTAGCCCCCGACTCTGAGATTCTCGCTTTCTTTGTACCAACCAAGTGATCATCGGACTGTGGAGTGAACAGTGGACGTGTTTTCATGATTCTCCTCACATGCTCCAGATTAAATGCAACTCCATTATTTTCATCACGATATTTTTCATATGAAAACCGCAATATGTCTTCATCACTATGGCCGCTTCGATAAGTATTGTAAACACTATTATAATTTGCGTTGAAGCGATTTACCTTTTTTTGGACAGTATTGTGCCAATGAGATCGAATCACGTTTAAAGCTCTCCGAGATGAACCAGCGGGACGATTGTCATTTTAGTAGTCCGCAACACGTCTCCAGAAATCATTCCCCTTCTGATCATTGCCGATGACTGGGTCATCACTCATTGTGACATACGATCTCGCTAGTAGCTCGTCTTCCTCCTTTTTCGATATTATTCGCTTCTTCGTACCCTCAACATCTACATCAGCATTTTGCACATTTTCGAGATCAACTCGTGTTTCACGGTCGGAAAACTGAGTCTCTGGGACAAACGTAGAAGTTGGCGGCTCGTTTTCGATTGGCATATTGGTGGATTGTGGATTATATAATCCATAAAAATAAGGCGGCATGTAATCTGGGTTGCCTATACTTTGCCAATATTCAGGTGTAGGCGGTGGATACGGAGCTCGGGAGGTGTAATTTGGATGATTCGAAGGATTTTCATAACCTTGGAAATTTGAAACAAACGGCCAATTTGGAAATTGTGGTGGATATTGTGTAGAAGAAACAAATCGAGGTCGATTTTGTGAGTTCTGACTATTGTCACCCATTTGGCTTAAAAATATGAAAATATAAATGTTGTGGGATGAATTTGTAGAAATTGATTTGTATATATAGTGAGTAATTTGGAATATAGCCGTTGGTGCATAATTTTGCCGTTTGAAAATAGCCGTTGGTGATAATTAGCGACGGTTTCTGAAAAACCGTCGCACATAGCGACGGGTGTTAAAAAACCGTCGCAAATAGCAACCTTTTTTTTAAAAAAAAACCGACGCTTTTCACTTTGCGACGGTTTACGAAAAACCGTCGCAAATTTGCGATGGTTTACGAAAAACCGTCGCAAATTTCGAAATAACGCCTTTCATTCTGATGAATTTCTTGGCTGCCATATCAGCCAAGATTATTAATTATTGCGCTCACATTGGTGGGCGAAAATTAATGGGTGTTATTAACACCCATTAACCAACCAATGTGGGTGCCCTAAATGGGCAAACAAGAAGAACAGTGGATGTTGCAGCTGGTGGCACGATCTTTGCTAAATCTCCCAAGCAAGCTTATGACTTGCTTGAACAGATGACTATAAATAGCTACCAGTGGCCATCTGAGAGATCCGGAGTAAAGAGGACAGCAGGAGTATATGTTGTAGACTCTATTACATCACTCACTTCACAGGTATCTGCATTGACCACACAAATAGCAGTGATGAATAAAGTGAGCACTTCAGAAACCGAGGATCCATCGACTGTTGTTGAAGAACTATCTCTACCTGAAGAAGCTCATTATATCAACAACCGAAATTTTGGTGGATTCGGAGGATATCGAGGTAACCCTCCCCCTAATACTTATCATCCATGATTGAGAAATCATGAAAATTTTTCTTATGCGGATAATAAAAATGTGTTGAATCCTCCACCAGGGTTCAATACATCAAATGGGGAAGGGAAGCCATCATTTGAGGATTTAGTTGGTACTTTTGTTGCTGAATCTGGCAAGATAATGGCTAGGACTGAGTCTAGGCTTGACAACCTAGAAACCTACATGGCAAGTATTGGGGCTACTTTCAAAATCTTGGAGTCGCAAGTTGGGCAAATAACGAAGCAACTCACGTCTCAACCATCAGGTG
Source organism: Primulina eburnea (assembly GCF_022965805.1). Classification (NCBI taxonomy): domain Eukaryota; kingdom Viridiplantae; phylum Streptophyta; class Magnoliopsida; order Lamiales; family Gesneriaceae; genus Primulina; species Primulina eburnea. Next base: position 24,147,316 of record NC_133118.1, read on the forward strand.
CAGTTCAAAAGATTGCAAACCCAAATCTGAGAGAAGTGAATGTCATTTTATACAGCATGAAGAGATTGGTGTTGTAAGCAGAGAAGAGAAGGAGGTTGAACCCACACCTGTTCGGGATGAAAAGCCAACTCCAACCAAAAGAAATCGAGGTAACAAATCTGAGAGGTATGATTTAAATCAATGCATCGATATTTCTTTACTTCCCTACCCCAGAGATTTTTACAATTACAAGCTGAATTTAAAAAGAAAAAAGGTATTGAAGATCTCAAGAACCTACACACTAATAATGAGTTTGCAGATCAGGTGGAAGGTGAATTTACCGAAGGAAATGAAGAAACCTTCCTCAGAAGTTGCTTGATCCCGGTGAATTTATTATGCCATGTGAAATAGGGGTTCAGTTAGTGGAGAAAGCTATCCGTGACTCAGGATCGAGCATAAATATAATGCCAAGTTCTCTCTACGTGAAACTTGGATTGAGCAGGATGAGGCCCACAAGAATAAGCTTACAGATGACAGATAAATCGATCAGGACACCGTTGGGTATTGTGGAAGATGTTGACCTTCGGATTGGCAAATCGAAGGTTCTAGCAGAGTTCGTGGTACTTGACATGGAGAATAGTCAGAACGTTCACGTCATTCTAAGACAACCATTACTGGCTGCTGTTGAAGCTATCATTGACGTGAAACGAGGAAAGAGGACCATGGAAGTTGAAGGTCAGCTGGTGGAAATAAAAGCTTCCAAGAAATCATACGACCCACCATGAACATGATTAGTGAGAGTCGGGCTGATGACGTTAAACTAAGCGCTGAGTGGGAGGCAACCCATAATTATTTTTTATCATTCGTTTTGTTTTTATTATTTTATTTTATTTTACTCCCTTACTTGTTAATTTTACCCACCACCAGATCTACCGCCGCATCCCATGGATAATGATGCTGAAGATGCTGCGAACGATGACTCGAGCCCCGAGTTCTAACACTCGTGCGCGAAGTATGTGTTGTTGTGTTCTTTATTTCTATACATTGAGGACAATACATAATTTAAGTTTTTTTTTGGGGGGGGGTGGGAGGGTGGGGGGGTGAAATTGCTTGCTTGTTAGAATTTTTTTATTTCATATTTTTTTATTGCTTAGTAGTTAAATTGATTTTTTTTTTTCTTTCTTTAGTTTTTTTATTTATTTTTTTCATGCCAGATTTGTTAGGAAGAGTCATGGATAAGTAAAATATGTAGCCGATGATGAAAATTGAATTGTGGTCCTGAAGTATATATGTGTTCATGATAACTTAGGAGTCACAATTATTTGGCACTGTCGTGTTTGTTGATACTATTGTTGCTTAGAGACAAGTTGCATGCCTGTGATGCTTAATAGACGATGGAGATCTGATTCTTGGTAATTCTTGCATGACATTGATTGACATTTTTGCAATCATAGAAATGATCTAGACAATTTTTCACAATATCCTTGGGCCCGTGTTCTTTGTTTACTGTAAATTGTAGCCCTTTGAGCTTCGAGTTAATTGAGATGCTTAAATTTTCTTCTTGCACCTATTTCATATATCGTTTTGATTAAAAATTGCATGTGACTAGTTTGTATGAGTTGAATAATGGATTGATGGAAGTCTAGAACTTGTTTGAACACTTTTCGAGGCGAAATACGGATAATATGTGACATAGGAATGATCTAGGCGATCTTTGGAGCCGTTTTGAGACTTCGAGCCTACCAAACAAAAATGAAATATCCCTAGTCTCCCATTTTGAGCCTACTAAAGAATCAAGTGGTGTGTGTCAATGACACACAATAACCCCCACTTGTATCTATTTTACAAGCCCACAACAACTACCTAATGAAGCTTATACACTTATTGTCCTACCTAATTTTGACAGAAATAAGTTCATGGGTGTTGTAATTATTCAAACACTCCTTGAAAAAAAAAATTTAAGTGTGCAAAAAAGAGTTGAAAATAGACAAAAAGAAGGAGAAGAAAAAAAATCAAAGGAATGAATCAAACAAAAGTGGTGAAAAAGAAAAAAAAATAAGAAATTGGAGGATATGATTGGGAAGAAAACAATAAAGTGATGATGAATGAAATGATAGTAAAAATGATGAAGATTTGATTATTTCTCTCACATTTTGATTTCCATACCCTTTATTGTAGCCGTGAGACATGGCCTAAAGTTACAAGCCTACAATACCTATTAACCTTGTCACATTTATCCAATATACTAGTGGAGAAAATTTGTTCAAGTCAAGCCTATGGATGCCTGAAAAACATTGTCAACACGTATAGACTTTAATCATTTGCATGCAAGCATCTCATGGTGTGATTTCATCTTTGATATATTTTTGTTGAATATTTATTGAGCCAATTAATCACCGATAAAGTCCTATGTGATCTATGAATGTGAATTTGTATTTTAATGAAGTGTGAGCTACACTGAGCTGATGATTTCTTGAGTCTGCAAGGAGAATGTGTATGACAACTCTATTTGAGCATTCGATTGGGTAAATGAACATCTTGGGAAATCATGAATTACATGAAATTAGATAAATCGGAGGTCAGTATCACTTTTTACATATCCATGACTATAGTCGTTAGCGTTAATTTTTTCTTGATTATTTGCTTTTATTTTATTTTGCTCGGGACTAGCAAAAGTTCAAGTTTGGGGGGTTTGATAAGTGCAAGATTTGCACTTAATTTATATAAGAATCCATATTGAATTATGTTAGTTTCGAACGGAATTATGCGTTTTTGCTTGTTTTGATTGTCATTTCAGGTATGGACAAAAAGTGGAAACGAAGCCAAGTGGACCAAGAAATGCACAGCCACGAGCACGCCATCACACAGAGGTCGCGCACAAATAAAAGCGAGAGACCAGAGGCGCGCGCGTGGCCGCGCAACATCACGCGCAGCCGCGCGCGCACAGATGAAGCAAGAAGATCCAAAGGCACGTGCGCGGCCGCGCCACTTCACGCGCAGCCGCGCGCGCATACATGTAAGACACCAGGCAGAAGCTCGCGCGCGACCGCGTGACTTCACGCGCAATCGCGCGCGCTGTGTGCCCAGAAAAGTATAAATGCGCGAATCTTAGGTCAGAAACAGAGAGTCGCCGTGGGAAAGAAACACACGAGAAAAACACTAGTTTCGGAGAGAAAAACACACGGGATAGAGGCACGGACACGAGACGAAGATCTAGAGTGCAAAGAACAATCACAAATACGAAGAACGACGGATCTGGGGACGTAGACGACACTTCGGATTTGTCATCTATTCTCTCGATTTTATATTTTTCTTTATCTCGATGTCTAAACCTTTGAACATGTGTTGTTTTTATTTAGAATTTGTCATGAACTAATTTTATAGTCTAGAGAATGACGTAACTTTGTTGATACGATGATTTGAAGTAGTGTTTTATTTGATTTAATTCCGCTCTTGTTTAATTGTGTTCTCTGTGTTTATTTCACTGCAATTTACTGGCCATAAATTGTGTGTCGTTTGATTAATTCTACAACTCGGGAGAGGGACTAAGATTATAGATAATTAGAGACACATCGTTGAATGTTTATAGCGTTCGGAAGGAGTATAACTTTAGCGAGACTTAGGTAAGAATATTGTTTGCATTTATCAATTAAACTTAGATCTTGTTAGGAATAATTGAATCGAAATTTGAATGATACAATTTATTCGTCACTTGGGAAAGGGGGAATAAAATAATTAAGTTTTCTTGGTCATTAAATAATTGAAATTCATGAATATAAAGTTACCTAGGAATAATTATCGTGGAAACTTGGTGAAATCATTTCTCTAGATATTTTCTCTCATTGTTATTTATCAACTTGGTGATTAGATTAATTCTTTGTTGTCGAATAATCCGTTTAAGCAAACCAAACATTTTACTGAATTTTCTAAATAAAGCCAGGGCTATTCTAATTACAAGCATTGATATACGTTCATATACACACTTCTCGTGGGATCGACACTTGTGCTCAAAATTACATTTTACTATATCTTGACGTCGTGCGCTTACGAGCATTAAAAAAAAAACGCAATAACAATTGAAAGAAATAGTGAACCACTTGATTTAATTCACAATGATGTGTGTGATTTAAAAGGTGTGCAAACACATGGTGAAAATAAATACTTTATTATTTTTGTTGACGATAACACAAAACTTTGTTATGTCTATCTTTTTAAAAGTAAAGATGAAGCAATTGAGAAATATTTCCACTACAAGAGTGAAGTTGAAAACCAACTTAGCAAAAAAATTAAGGTGCTAAGAAGTGATTGTGGAGGTGAGTATAAATAATCATTTGTTGAGTTTTGTGCCCAACATGTTATCAAATATGAAAGAACAACACCTTATTCTCCTCAGCAAATTGGCATTGTAGAGAGAAATAATCGCACCTTGAAAGAAATGATGAATGCGTTGTTATTGAGTTCTAGTTTACCACATAACATGTGAGGAGAAGCTAATCTAACATCAAATTACCTTTTAAATAAAGTTCCCCAAAAGAAGCAAGATAAAAGTCCATACAAGTTATGGAAAAGCAGAAGTGTCATACTAATACTTACGAGTGTGGGGGTGTCTTGCCAAGGTAGCAGTACCCACTCTGAAAAAAGTAAAGATATGATCAAAAAATGTTGATTTCATTTTCATTAGATATGCTTAAAACAACAGTGGTTATCGATTTCTTGTATATGAATCTCAAATACCTGATACTCCCAAGAATACGATAATGGAATCTAGAAATGCCTAGTTATTTAAACACATGTTTCCATGCAAATATAACGAAGAACCAAGTTCTTCCAAAGATATATGAGATAATTGGAAAAGAACAAGAGCTTAACGAAGATATTGGACCTAGACGTAGTAAGAGAGCAAGAAGTGAACCTCAAAGCTTCAAGAGCTACGAGTTCGTCTGAGGAACATCTATGGAAAGATGCTATTAATTCCGAAATGGAATCCATTTTACAAAACCATACATGAGAATTAGTGAATCTTCCTCCGAGAAGCAAACCGCTAGGCTGAAAAAGCATTATGGAACCATAGATAAGTATAATAAGCTAGATTGGTAATCAAAGGTTATTATCAACGTGAAGGGCTTGATTACTTTGACACATATTATCCTATATCGAGTATAACTTCTATTCGTGTGATACTTGTGATATCCGCCTTGCGAAATCTTGAAGTACACCAAATGGATGTAAAGACAAATTTTCTAAATAGAGATTTAGAAGATGAAATTTACATGGAACAACCTGAGGATTTTCTGCGACTGGACAAGAAAATACTGTTTGTAGACTGGTGAAGTCTCTAATATGGCTTAAAACAAGGACCAAAGAAATGGTCGCAAAATTTTATAAAGCCATGATAGAAAGTGGATTTAAATTCATGGAATGTGAAAATGTGTATACATAAAGAACACTGAAAATGGATATGTCATTTTATGTTTTTACTAGATGACATACTAATCATTGATAGTAATGATAAGATGATTAAATCCACCAAGAAGTTATTGAACTCAAGATTTAACATGAAAGATTTAGGCTTAGCCGATGTGATCCTTGGAATTAAAATTCATAGAACTTCAGAATGACTAGCTCTAAGTCAGTCACATTATGTAGACAAAATTCTTGAGAAATTCAATAAAGATGACTCTGCATTGGCTAGAAATCCGTTATATACCAGTCAACATCTATCAAAGAATCAAGGTGATAATATATCTCAATTAGAATACTTTTGAGTCATTGGAAGTCTGATGTACGTAATGAGTTTTACAAGACCAGACTTAGCTTATGCGATAAGAAAATTGAGTAGATTCACGAGTAACCGAGGTGTTGAACACTGAAAAGCAATTATCAAATATTTAAGGTACTTAGGGACACTCGTGATCATGGACTGCACTATACAAAATATCCCGATGTTATTGAAGGATAGAGTGATGCTAACTTGATATCTGATATGAAAAATTCAAAATCTACAAGTTGATTTATATTACTTTAGAAGGTGCAGCAATTGGATGAATATCTTATAAACAGACTGTAATAGCCAGATCCACGATGGAACATGAGTTGATAGCTCTTGACAAGTGTGCTGAAGAGGCTGAATGGCTGCGTCAATTCTTAAAAGATTTTCCAAGATAGGAAAAATCTGTGCCGGCTATTTGCATACATTGTGATAGCTAATCTGCAATTGGAAGGGCACAAAACAATATGTATAATGGTAAGTCTAGACATATATGTTGTAGACACAATACTATTAGACAACTCTCAACTGGAGTTATCTTTGTTGACTATATAAAGTCAAAGGATAATGTAGCGGATCCGCTAACCAAATGATTGAATAGAGAGAGTTGCGAAATTGTCAAGGGAATGGGTTTCAAGCCTATAGATAGGGTGATCACGGTACGGTTTTGCGGTTATTTTAAAAAAATAAAACCGAATTTCATATTCGGTCGGTTAGTATTTTGAAAAATTAATTGTGGTTGTACATGGAAAATTAGCCTTGCGATTTTGAGCGGTTTCAAGCGGTTGCGGTCGGTTTACGGTTTTTTTAATGAAAAATATCAGAAAATATATTCTAATTTATTTGAAAACAACAACAATATATTGTCTTCAAATATAAAATATAGTTCAAAATATATAAAAATAAAAATAGATAAAACAATAATCAAGATTCAAAACTTAGTTAATAATGTAACAACACAACACATTCACAAAAAAATGACATTTACACTATTTTTTTTTTTTACTTTCAAACTTCAAATAAAATATTGTAACAAAAGAAATAAATACTTTAATAAAAGATTAATATGAAGAACAATTAAGAAAAAGATACGTTTTATTTGTAAAAATAATAATTTTGAAGAGAGTTGTGATGTAATGAATGATGACTTATTTATTTGAATATGTTATTTACAAATTATTATAATTCTAGGCCGAATATTTTGTCAAGTGGTTTAGGCGGTGAGATTTGGTGCGGTTATTGGCCAAAAAATAACCGAACCACGTATGCGGTGTTGTTTATGATTAATATTTTTAATCGCGGTTTTTATAAAATATTATGAAAAACGGTGCGGTACAATTCGGTTCGGGCGGTTAGTAAAAAAAATTTGATCACTCCTACCTATAGAATAAATTGGTGCGAAGGAAAACCCAACCTACGCTGACTGGAGATCCCAATAACTGGGTTCAATTAGAAAACCTAATCGCACTAATATGGAGAATCACTGTGGGTGGTTATCCCTAGTCCATTCTTATCACGAAACAGTGAATGTTGAGGATAAGCTTACTGCTTTTAATGATTCTGATGAGAAGAATATAGAATCATCTATGTAAGATAGAAGTGAGGTCGTTTTGAAGGAATTGAAAGGCTAGACCCTCTTGCAGAATTAGGAATGTGTTCATGGCCAAAACAAACACAATCATGAGAACTGAATGGTATTAGGAAGAGTCCTGTGTGAAGTATATCTTGATTCACAAAACGATTGTACAGTTCAAATACATCACATCTACTGTCAACCAATGAATTATTATACTTTCACAAAGGAACGTTCAAAGGGTAATACCTACCTATCCTTTGCAAGATTCAACTTTTGACCTTTATCACGAAAATCTTCGAATATCTTTCAATTCCATTCTGTAGAGGATTGTTGGACTTAAAGCATTTGGCCTATTGGGCTTGTCATTTGAATGGAATATTGGACAAATAAGGCATTGATAAGTAGATGAGAATGTCCCACATAGGAAATTAATAATAGCATGAGTGACTAAAAGTTCTATATATAGAGACATCCTCAAGTCTTTCAAGAAAACACAACACACTCTCCTATATTTTCGTTCTTTATACTCTCTTCTTCGTTCGGCTTCTGCTGCTCAGTTTTGCCTCGTGATAGAGTTCAGGTATTTTTTCAGTTCACCGTAATAGCACCTCATGCTGGGTTATTGTTTGTTGTTCTGATGTATCCTTAGAAATAGACGTCCAAGTTGATCCTCAGAGCACATACCGGAGGAAACGAATCCGTACTTGGTACAAGCCTCGGTTTGCTTTGTTTTATGCTTTGGTCTGCTATGTTTTCTTTTTCATATTGCTAACTGGTTTCTCAAAGAAATGTTTAATACTTTATCTTTGACATTTCATTACATAAAGTAGCAAGTTCTCATTTTGCAAGGGTAATCTCCTACGTATTTATGATTTGGTGTCACAAAGGCACGAAAAAATAGATAGATGTTTAACAACATCTACAGTTTAAAATGCTAGTATTTATTTTTTTAAAGCTCAAACCTAAAAATTTCATAAATTAGGCATGCATGCAATACTGTTGAAAATATCATCTTTCAAAAATAGATGTAATCCAATGGCAAATAAAATACCGCAGTTTAAAAATAGACAAATCGTCGAACCCCGACTTACGTTTTAAAATAATGCAAATATAAAACAAGTGAAAATCTTCACAACCATAAACATGTCAAAACCTAACGTATAAAATAATCATGTACACTCCTATATCAAATCATTATGTGCGGAAAATATAGGGTCCTCAGGTTCATGTGCGTACATCCAGCCCTGCCTACTCAGACTTCGGCACCTCAACCTCCTCATCAACATGCTCATCTGCATCATTCACACCTAGTGATTCTAAAGACTCAACACACCTGTAACGTTAATAGCCAATACATTTACATAACATGCAACATTGAAAAGTACTGTACCGAAAATACATTTCATGAATTTGAAGAGAAACATGAACTTAAACGTTTCATAACATGGCATAGCGTGTCAAAAACATTTCATCATATCATCATATACTTGTTCATTTTCCTTATTCGATTTCAGTTCGTTAGTTGTGACTTTTGTATCAGGTGTATTTGATTGATCCATCTACATATAACTGTGGTACCCAGCGACGGAGACATCAGTGACAGCATTATCCATCTACTGAGCCTTGGTCTTACAGCTTATCGTATACATATATCGTCAGTCACAACAAACTCCCATACTTTCAAAATATCATCATTTTCATCACTTTTAAAAACATGCATATACGTAATTTTCCTTAAAACCAAGCATGCAACGTATTTTCATAATTTCGTAAAAAGTCACATACATGATACGCAAACATTTAAAACATGTGAAAATCGTGTTTAGAGTGCTGCCAGGACTGCTAACTCGACCCGAAGACGACCACGCTTAAACCATAATTCAAAGATTCCTAATCAAGCTTCACATGACCTAATTTAACCCTCACTAAGCTCCGTCATAACGACATATTAATACCCAAACGAGACAATAGCACTTAAACTAAAAGCTCCTCAAACCCTGGACTAGCACCTAGGTGCTGACACTGTGGCGCTGCGGCGCTTGGTTAGCGCATAGGCGCCCGGCATCAGCGTTGCGGCGCCACTTAATTCGAAGACTAAGCACTGCGAGCCTAAAGGGCAGCGCCGCGGCGCTAACCCTGCGACATAAAAGTGTCCAAACACTTCGATGCCACCTTCTGCCACACTCCCAACTAACCCGAGCCAGCCTCAAAACAACAGTTCCTAGTCCACCCTAGGACCCTCCCAGACCAATCTAACCAAGAACCCTAACCTCATGCACGATGTAAGTCACACACCCGAGAATCACCACAAGAGCCCCAACCACGACCAAACTTGAAACAACTCGCTCGATCGGATTCGTCGTCAAGTTCAGCAGCGTTCAAGCCATCTAGGACCATGACTCATACCCACCAGGGTCTGGTCCAAGGCAAGGAACTGACCTTGCACCGCTGGCTCGCTCCAATACTCCGATCCAGCCAACACAAGCTGTAAACGTACCCAACCCGTTGAATTACGATCCAACCCGACCAAACTCTTGACTCCAGCCCTAAAAAGCCATGATCCTTGACGATGACAGACCCCTAGGGTCCTCACATGGCAGCCCCTTACACAAACACAATGAAAAACGTGAGTATGAGTGTAACACCTCTGACTGATTTCATAAAATGACAGCGGAATTTTTCTAAAATTTATTTGAAGGGAGGAAGGATTTAAAATTTTCTTGACATAAAACATTTACAATCAAAAGTATATACATGATCAATCAATTGTTGCATCAAAATACAAAATATCAGTTTTGATCATGTCAAAAGATAACAAAATATCCTTCTTCCTTCCATCTCTTGTATACATATGACCCCGGCTCCAATAAACGTCCCGGCTCGTCACTATTATCTGCGTCATATGAAATAACTGAAATGAGTATAAAACTCAGCAAGTGGAACTCTTACATAACAATCTGTACATATCATACTCTGTAAAACATTCTTTGAAATCATTAAATACCATTTAACTCTTGAAACATTAATAACATAATATAACATAACAATAACGATGGTATTTATCTTTTCTCTGTTGGATTGATATTTCAATAGTAGCTCTGTGTCTGTACCTATATCCCATCGATATAAATCGATTACTCTGTTGGGATATAAGCCTATGGTCGTTGATCAACTAATCGCATGCAATATCTGACTATCTCTTTATCAATCCAATAAATCATTTGAATTCTCTCTTTGGCATTAAATCAAACAATTTGAATACTCTATTCTCTTACATTATTTTTTATACAATTGAGACATATAAAATCCTCTAATATACAACAAAGTGTAATAATACATAATATGAGTCAAGTGGAAGGGAATACCATAATAAAACCATTGAAATACCATACATATACATCATGTGAGCACAAGGAATGAATTCCACTTACTACCAATAGAAGGCTTGAATCTAAAATCTTTGTAGAATTCCTACAACAATAAACCATGTATTGAACCATCAATATCTCAATAATCACAAACCCATACCATAAAACCCATAAAACCAAGACAATCTAACATTCCATGATTTCCCCAACACCAAAATCCAAAGAATAACTAAACCATAAGCTTACCTTAGCTTCTTAAGCACAAAATGATCTTGTTCTCCCTTCAATAATCCAACTAAGATGCTTGAATCAAAGAAATGAAATAAGGAATAAGAACCCTAGCTCTCCCTTGAGCTGAATTTTCGAGAAGAGTGGAGAGAATGAGAGAAAAGTGAGTCAACCCTTCTATTTAATCGCTAAAAACTCCAAAACACGACTTTACTGTTCACGCACCGCGGGTGCGCTACGCTTACTGCACCTCATACAAAAATCTGAAACAGTCGACCGCGAGTGCACTAACTTTTATACCGCGGGTGCACTAGCCATACTGTCCCATCACCGCGGGTGCGGTAGCTTTTTCAGTGCGGGTGCACTGTCACCTGAAGCCAACAATAAACTTTGTAACTAAAAATCGAATCGCAACGTCGCTTCTCCTCATATTTCGGCAACGCTCTCAACATGAAAGTTGCACCTCTATGTCTTATCTAACCACTCCAATTGTCCTCATACCAATTGGATCAACATACAAATTATCATAAACTAAACCGCAACGACGCTACAACATCACCACACATCATCTGTAGTCACAACACCATAAATCATAGATCACAACTCTTAACATCAAAACTATACTTAAACTTAACTAAGGAGTCAATAAACACAAGAAATCTTAAACCTGTACCTGTTCACCAAGTTTGGATATTATAATCTCCCCTCCTTAAAGTAATTTCGTCCTCGAAATTGGTGTCACTGCGCCAACAACTCATGATACTTTTCTCTCATCTCATCCTCTGGTTCCCACGTGGCTTCTTCAATCAATTGATTCCTCCAAAGGACTTTAACAATGCCGATCTCTTTGTTCTCAACACTTTAACTTTGCGATCCAGAATTTGGACTGGAATCTCTTGGTACGTTAAATTCGGCGTCAAATCCAATGGCTTGTGGCGAAGAACATGGGAAGGATTCGCAATATACTTCCTGAGCATGGAGACATGAAAAAACATTATGAACTCTATCCAAATCTTGCGGTAGGGCTAACCTGTAAGCTCGATCACCGACTCTGTCCAAAATCTCAAATGGGCCAATAAATCTTGGACTCAACTTTCCTTTTTGCCAAACCGCATCACACCTTTATGAGGTGCAATCTTCAAGAACACATGATCACCAACCTCAAACTGCAACGGCCTTCGTCTCACATCAGCATAACTCTTCTGTCTTGACTGTGTTGTCTTCATCCTCTCTTGAATAACAACAACAACATCAGCTGTCTGTTGGACCAACTCTGGACCCAACATCTTCCTCTCACCAATCTCGTCCCAATACAAGGGAGATCTACATTTTCTGCCATAGAGTGCTTCATACGGTGCCATTCCAATCGTCTCTGATAGCTATTATTGTACGTGAACTCAACAAGAGGCAATTTGGAATCCCAATTACCAGGATAGTCGATAGTACAAGCTCTGAGCATATCCTCCAAAATCTGAATAACTCTCTCTGATTGATCGTCGCTCTAGGGATGATATGTTGTACTGAATGCTAACCGTGTACCCAAGGCTTTGTGCAAACTTTTCCAAAACTCTGAAGTAAATCTAGGGTCACGATCAGACACAATCGACACAGGAACACCGTGAAGTATAACAATCTCTGCTATGTACTCTTCGGCATAATGGTTCATAGAATACGTCGTCTTGACTGGGAGAAAATGCGCTGACTTGGTCAACCGATCAACGATAACCCAAATAGAGTTATAACCTTTCTGCGTTCTAGGAAGACCAATCACGAAGTCCATTGTAATGTGCTCCCACTTCCATTGAGGAATCGGCAATGGCTGCAATGTCCCAGCAGGTTTCTGGTGTTCTATTTTCACCTGCTGACAAGTTAGGCACTGAGAAATAAACATGGAAATATCCTTCTTCATACCTGGCCACCAATAGAGTCTACGAAGATCCTGATACATCTTGGTAGTACCTGGATGTATCGAGTATGGCGCGGTATGTGCCTCTGTCAAGACGTCTTGCCGAATATCATCACCAGTAGGAATGCATATACGGCCTATGAAAGTCATCAAATCATCTCTATTCATCCCAAACTCTGAATTACCTCTCTCTTCTGCTCTAGCTCTTATCTCTGTCAACTGAGTATCATTAACCTGCTCTCTACAGATCATGTCCGTCAATGTAGCCCGAATGATCAACGCTGAAAAACGAGCAATGAATCCCGGAACCTACCAAAGCTATCTCTTCTCGTTGCAAGTCTAACAACAACGGTTTCTGGAACATAGAACTCAAAGAAGAACTCGACTTATGGCTCAATGCCTCCGCTACAACATTCGCTTTCCCAGGGTGGCAATAATCGTCACATCATAATCTTTGACAAGCTCTGACCACCGTCTCTGTCGCATATTGAGTTCTTTCTAAGAAAACAAATACTTTAAACTCTTGTGGTCCGTGAAAATTTCACACTTTTCGTCATATAAATAGTGTCTCCAGATTTTCAAGGCGAATACCATAGCTGCTAGTTCCAGATCATGCATAGGATCATTTTTCTCGTAATCTTTCAATTAACGAGAAGCATAGGCTATAACCTTTCCATGTTGCATCAGCACTGCACCGAGGCCCTTCTTCGACGCATCGGTAAAAACAACAAATTCTTCTAAACCACTAGGCAATGCAAGTACCGGAGTTGTCGTCAACTTATCTTTCAACTCTGAAATCCACTTTGGCATTCATTGGACCACTCAAACTTCACAGTCTTCCTTTTAGATTGGTTAACGGCAGGGCAATTTGGAAAAATTTGAAATAAAACGACGATAATAACCCGCCAAACCAAGAAAACTGCGTGCCTCTGATACCGTGGTAGGTATCGGCCACTTCTGTATCAACAGCTAAACCATCCTTCGAGACAACATGGCCTAAGAAAGAAATCTGCTCCAACCAGAACTCACATTTCTTCAACTTAGCATAAAACATCTTCTCTCTCAACAACTGAAGAACGACTCTGAGGTGCTCTTCATGAAGCTCTCTGGTCTTGGAATAGATCAATATATCATCGATGAAAACAATGAAAAAGCTATCCAAATACGGCTTGAACACCCGATTCATAAGATCCATGAAGACTGAAGGAGAATTAGTCAGACCGAACGACATCACAAGAAATTCATAATGACCATACCTGGTCTGAAACGTCGTCTTAGGGATATCAGATTCCATAACTTTCAACTGGTAATAGCCAGATCGCAAATCAATCTTTGAAAACACTATTTCCCCTGCAGTTGGTCAAAAATATCGTCTATCCATGGCAATGGATATTTATTCTTGATCGTCATTTGGTTGATTTCTCTGTAATCAATGCACAGCCGCAAAGATCCATCTTTCTTCTTGACGAAAAGAATCGGAGCTCCCCAAGGCGAAGAACTCGGCGTAATAAAACCTTTATCCAAAAGATCCTGCAACTGCATCTTCAATTCCTTCATCTCTGTTGGGGCCATTCTGTACGGAGCCTTGGAAATTGGAACCGTCCCGGGGACTAGATCAATCACAAACTCTACATCTCTCTCTGGCGGTAAACCCGGAACATCATCCTCAAATACATTAGGGAAATCTCTTACCACATCTATATCATCAATATTCAACTTCACAATTCTATCCATATCAACAACCGAAGCCAAAAACCCATCACAACCTCTAAACAACAACTTCTTAGTCTCAAGACATGAAATAAAAGAAACGACCAGCGAAGTACCTGCACTAGCGAGCATACCTTCCTTATTTCCATCATCTACAAATTTCACAGTCTTGGCAACGCAATCAATCACTGCACGATAAGTCGATAGCCAATCCATGCCAAGTATAATATCAAAGGCAACCATCAGAATAACAATCAAATCGGCATAAACCACTCGCTTCAATTTGAACAGAACACGCATACACAATAGGCGTCGGGCACAACACATCTCCCGAAGGCAATACAACATTAAACTGAAGGGGAAGAACAGAAGGAACTAAACCCAAAGATCTCAAAAATAGTTCAGACATAAAAGAATGAGTAGCACCTGTATCCATCAATGTCGTAGCTACTCTGCCTGAAATTAAAATAGTGCTAGAGATCACAGAAGAATCATGGTTTATACCTTCCTTGGTCATGGTGAAGATGCGACCCTGCACCTTCTCTTTACTCGATCCTCTCGACCAGTCCTTGGCGATATGGCCTGCAGTACCACATCGATAGCAAGTGTGAGTACCGAATCTGCACTCTCCCCTATGATGCTTACTGAACTTGGGACACAACGGCTTCTCAGGATCAAATGGAACGGCTGGTGCTTTCGAACTCGGTTCCATCTTGCCTTTCCCCTTAAAACTGTCATTGCCTCTTTGGCTCGAACCTTGACCTCTTTGAGCAATCCTGATGCCCCGCCTGTCTCTCTCTAGTAATGTCTTTCTCATCTTGCTCGGCTGACAAGGCTTTAGCCACAATTTCTTTATATGTCACCGCCTTAGACATATTGATGTCCCTCCTGATCTCTGCTCGAAGACCTCTAATGAAATGAAAACCCTTATCTTTGTCATTGGAGGCAATATATGGGGAAAACAGACAGCCCTCCTCGAACTTCAGAATGTACTCATCAACATTCATACCTCCCTGACAAAGCTCTAAAAATTCAGTCACCTTCCTAGCTCGAAGTGCATCCGAGAAATACTTGTCAAAGAAAAGATCAGTGAAATCTTGCCACTTCAATGCCGGAACATCAACACATACCTTGGTAGCATTCCACCAAATACGTGCAGCTTTGACTAACATGAATACTGCACAACCAACTCTGTCTTTGTCTTCATAATTGAGATGATCAAAAATCTCCTCAAGTGCTTTGATCCACTCTACAGCCACCAATGGATCAGTGCTTCCTGCAAACTCAGGCGGATCCATCCTCTTAAAAGCAATAAAGATCCCATCAGTTCCAACTGCTTGAACCTCTTGGTCTCTTCCTTGGCCTTTACCTTGACTTGAACCTTGCAAACGGAGCAACTGCTGGATCTGTTCACTGTGAACCTTGGCTTGCTCTTTCAGTAATTTGCCGAACTCGTTGACAAATCTCGATGAGGAGCTATACTCACCCTCTGAAGCTTTTCTCTTAGGAGGCATTTACTCCTACAATGTGCTCACATAATACATATCAACTGATAACAATAAATAGATGTAGAAGAAGACATACCCGGACTTTTGAAAGTATACGAAGTCATATGCATTGGTCCGAAGAACGTTGCTATGATACCACTAAATGTGACACCTCTGACTGATTTCATAAAATGACAGCGGAATTTTTCTAAAATTTATTTGAAAGGAGGAAGGGATTTAAAATTTTCTTGACATAAACATATTTATAATCAAAAGTATATATATGATCAATCAAGTGTTGCATAAAAATACAAAATATCAGTTTTGATCATGTCAAAAGCTAATAAAATATCCTTCTTCCTTCCATCTCTTGTATGTATATGACCCCGGCTCCAATCAACGTCCTGGCTCGTCACTCTTATCTGCATCACATGAAATAACTGAAATGAGTATAAAACTCAGCAAGTGGAACTCTTACATAACAATCTGTACATATCATACTCGTTAAACATAGCTTTGAAATCATTAAATATCATCTAACTCTTGAAACATGAATAACATAATATAACATAACAATAACGATGGTATTTCTTTTTTCTCTGTTGGATTGATATTTCAATAGTATATATGTCTCTGTACCTATATCCCATTGATATAAATCAATTACTCTGTTGGGATATAAACCTATGGTCGTTGATCAACTAATTGCATGCAATCTCTGACTATCTATTTATCAATCCAATAAATCATTTGAATTCTCTCTTTGGCATTAAATCAAACACTTTGAATACTCTATTCTCTTACATTCCTTTTTATACAATTGAGACATATAAAATCCTCTAATATACAACAAAGTGTAATAATACATAATATGAATCAAGTGGAAGGGAATACCGTAATAAAACCATTGAAATACCATACATATACATCATGTGAGCACAAGGAATGAATTCCACTTACTACCAATAGAAAGCTTGAATCTAAACTCTTGATAGAATTCCTATAACAATAAACCATGTATTGAACCATCAATATCTCAATAATCACAAACCCATACCATAAAACCCATAAAACCAACACAAACTAACATTCCATGATTTCCCCAACACCAAAATCCAAAGAATAACTAAACCATAAGCTTACCTTAGCTTCTTAAGCACAAAATGATCTCGTTCTCCCTTCAATAATCCAACTAAGATGCTTGAATCAAAGAAATGAAGAAGGAATAAGAACCCTAGCTCTCCCTTGAGCTGAATTTTCGAGAAGAGTGGAGAGAATGAGAGAAAAGTGAGCCAGCCCTTCTATTTAATCACTAAAAACTCCAAAACACGACTTTACTGTTCACGCACCACGAGTGCGCTAGTCCTTGTACCGCGGGTGCGCTACGCCTACTGCACCTCATCCAAAAATCGAAAACAGTCGACCGCGGGTGCACTAACTTTTATACCGCGGGTGCACTAGCCATATTGTCCCATCACCGTGGGTGCGGTAGCTTTTTCAGTGCGGGTGCACTGTCACCTGAAGCCAACAATAAACTTTGCAACTAAAAATCGAATCGCAACGTCGCTTCTCCTCATATTTCGGCAATGCTCTCAACATGAAAGTTGCACATCTATGTCTTATCTAACCACTCCAATTGGCCTCATACCAATTGCCTCAACATACAAATTATCATGAATTAAACCACAACGACGCTACAACATCACCACACATCATCTGTAGTCACAACACTATAAATCATAGATCACAACTCTTAACATCAAAACTATACTTAAACTTAACCAAGGAGTCTATAAACACAAGAAATCTTAAACTGTACCGTTCACCAAGCTTGGATATTACAATGAGTCAAAAGAAAGCATATTTCATGACAAACATTTGCACAAGTGATGCTATATGATAGACCAACTAATTCTTCATGAAAATACATATACATCATCATGTATATATATATATATATATATATATATATATATATATATATATATATATATATATATATATGTATGATGAGAAAAGAGATACATGATGTGCCTCAATGTTTATACGCTTGAAAACTCGAAGAGCTACGCACGGGACGTGAACCGGATAGGCGGGGGAGGAGCTTTTCTTGAAAAAATCTTGAAGAACTCTAGTTGATGCTGTATTTTCTTTCGAAAAGGCTGATGAATGAGAGGGAGGGGCGGCCACTTTGTGTATTTTAAATAATGTGTACTAGTGGACCCTAATTAAAAGTTAAGTGGATGAAAGGGTTTTGAGCCCATTAATCATTAAAATAAACCCATTAAGTTAAAAAACACTCCCGAAAAATATTTCGTTTAGGTACGTTTTTTGAAAATATTGCCTGCACCCTCAAGAAGTATTCTAAACCGTTAAATTTGTGTAACGGTTAAAAACATGCCCCGGCGAGTAAAATATCCAACCAATGCCCATTTTCAAAAATCACACTTAAAAACACCTCATATTAAATAATTACAATTAATTATTCAATAAAAATATTTTTCTTAATTATTCTCGGTCTTCGTTACTTGTTCGAGCACGAAATGCAACTTAAAACACTAATGTATGAAACTTAAAATAATCATGAAATAAATCATAACCATGCAATAATCATGCATGAAAATCATTAAACACACATTTTTAAATAAAATCCTAAATTGCATGCAGTCAGTTACTTAGTTAGAATTTACTAGACCTTACATAGTGTATTTATTTCTTTATGTTAATTTGATAATAGTTATATAAATTTACATTTACTATATATGTAGATATATATATAATTTTGCGTATCATTTCAAATACATTATTCATGAACTTGAATGTTTATTCAAATATAATTTAAAATATTATTATATTTTTATTAACATTACTATTTTAACAATATTTAATTTAACTATTATCAATAATTATTAATGTACTTAATATATATTATTTGTAACAATTTTAATACACAATAAGCACTCACGGTAGTACATCGAGTCCTTGAATAGATGTAGGTTATTGATAGCAATATATCGGATTTTAACATCGTCGTCAGACCAACATACGAGCGTAGATTCTTATATGGATGTAGTTACTCACAGCAGTATATCAGATCATCACATGACTTGGGCCACGATGATGACAATGGCGATAACGATGACAATGCCAATGATGATGGACACGAGGATGGTTATGGTTACGACCATGACAATTACGAAGATGACGAGACCGAGGCATCTTAGGATTTTATTATATTTTGTTGATAATATTTATTGCACATTTTAGTTTATATATCAGTCGGATTTGAATTTTTTTATACAATATCAGTTGGATTATATAATAAAAATGTCACTTTACTATGATTTCATTAAAAAAAATTCAAAATAAATAATTTAGTGACGGGTTTTTAAAAATCGTGGATAATTTTATAGACGGTTAAAGTCGCTAAACTTGCAACAATTTTGAAAATCCATCGTTAATGGTCAACGACGAGTGATATATGGACTATAATTCAAAACCGTCGCTAAAGAAATTAGCGATGGAGTTGCGCGCTGCGAAAAGCTATTTTTGTTGTAGTGCGACTATTTTAGCGATGGATTTGACCTTCACAAACCCGCTTTTTTTTTTGTGATTAATCACTGAGGAAAGTTTGAACTAAAAAATATATGAAAATGGAGAGAAATCAGAGTCACCTTGTATGAGATTATCCTAGAAAGTTCAAAGTTGTTAGATATCTTACTGTTCCGTGCAATAATTTTTCCCGTTGCGTAAATAAATCGAAACTTGATTCTTAAGCCGCCGTACAATTTAAAAAGTTTGAGTTACTTAATTACAACCACATATTGCTTTTAGTAAAACAGCAAACGCTCGACCCTACAATTAGTATCATAGTCAATATCACGAGTTCAATACTCATTGATTGCAAGTAATGCAAATATCGAGAGAAAGATTGTTGAGTGCAAAAAATTTTCTTGTTGGTAGACCAATCGAAACATGATGCTTGAGCTACTGTACGATTTAAAAGATTTGAGTTGCATAATTATCATCAGATATAATTTTTTTAATAAAGTATCAAACGCTCGGTCATACACTAACAAAAACAGTGGTCGAGCTATAATAGTTTTCAGATATCCCAAACTGATAAATCGTTAAACCGAGTTCTTGGATCATTTATAGTTGATGAGTAAAAATATGATTACATGGAAAATATGCTTATATGTCCCAAAAATAGATCAACCATTATTTAATGAGATGTCATACGCAAATTGAACATAATCATACAAATAATATAATTATCCCAAGTCACCAAGCACGATGTATGCAACAATAAGCAGCCAAAATGCACAGCTATTGAACGAACTGAAAAAACGTATAAAAAAAGAAAAGGCAAAGCCACCCTACCAAGCCACCACTCCCCCACATCCCTTTTTTCTATTCTGTCTTGTTCTCATCTATTTGTCATAGAGTAGGTTTCTTGTGAGACAATCTCACGAATCTTTATATATGAGACGGGTCAACCCTACCGATATTCACAATAAAAATAATACTCTTACGGTGTGTTTGGTTGAGTGGATTAAATAAGGATAGATTAATAGTCAAATATTTATCATTAAAATTTTAAGTTGTTTAATAATTATTTTGACCCGGTTTAAGATCCAGTTTTATGGATAACTATTTGATTAATAAAATTGGATCTTAAACCGGGTCAAAATTATTATTAAAACATCTTAAAATTTTAACGATAAATATTTGACTATTAATCTATCCTTATTTAATCCACTCAACCAAACACACCCTTAGCATAAAAAATAATATTTTTTCATAGATGACTCAAATAAGAGACCGTCTCACAAAATACGAATTCTGATACCGTCTCACACAAGTTTTTGCCATTAATTTTATATTTGATTTAAGCAAACATTTAACAGATTAGATTTCAAAGGAGTGTATTTTAAATGACTCAATGTACTAAGAATTTGAAACTTATTGTTACAAGTGAAAACGTGACAAAAAGGAACTGAAAGTTAAAAAATTTCAAAATTACGAGTTTAAAAATCATGCAAATTTAATTTGTATATTTGGACGAAGGATTTGAAAATCAAATTTAAGAGAATCTTCACATTCAAACACACCCTCGAATTTAATAATATTTTGGCAAAAAACTTGTATGAGACAGGTCTCACGGGTCGTATTTTGTGAGACGAGTCTCTTATTTAGGTCATTCATGAAAAAATATTACTTTTTATTATGAATATCGGTAGGGTTGACCCGTCTCACAGATGATATACTCATATTTTAATTTTAGTGACAAACCCACATTTTGCTTTTTGGTAAAATCGTAATAATAATGTTCAACAAGTCTGTAACTTTTGCAGTTGAATCTCATTACATGCTGAGGGTTATGCGAAAGCACGATCCAATGATTTTTCAACAAAATAATAGAAAAAATAAAATAATTTTTTTGGTGATATAAGATATAACATATTTTGGGTTCACGATGGTATTTTTTGTTGTATAAATATGATGCCCACTGAAGAGGTGAGCTTGCTGCCGATCAAATCACGAGAAAGAATGTTAGAAGGGGGTCGAAGGTGATCTCCGGCGTATTTTTTTCGATTCTCAAATTAAATTCTGGCTATCAAAGTATATAATGAAAATAAGAGTTAATGCCCTCCATAAAATGAAATCAAACCCGGTATTTATAGAGAAAATGAGTTACCAAGAGTGAAAAAATTGCTTGTTTTAGCAAATCCTAGGGACTCACGCCCTAGGTTGGGAGCTGTGTCCTCCCAAATTGAGATAATCAAATCATCTTATGAGATCTTGTTGTACGGGATATAAACATTCATTTTACCCTTCGTAGAAGATCAACTGTACAGCTGTCCTGAGGAACATTACTGATGTCTATCGGAAACCATTTTTTTTATGTGTTTAATGTAGATATTCAAATGATCGTTTTCACATACATTCAAATAGTACATTTACCTTTACGGAGTAGAGATCACATCAAACCTCACTCCAAAATTGGCACATGATCACTTTTCGTTGAGATCTTCTCAATCACTAAGTTAGGAGGTCGGCTAGCTAGGAGATAGGATCTCGAGTAAGTCAAGCATATAGGAGCTCAACAGGTTAGGAGGTTCCCTAGCTTGGAGATCTTCATGTTGGGAACTCTTTACAAATGATTTGCTCCGAGATAGGTATTCCTCTATAAATTGGTATGACTATAGGGGTTACCAAAGGCTTCGAATCATGAAATAGTCGGTTTTAATAGCTATAATGAAACTGTTAGTTTTGCTGAAATTTAGGTTCTTACACATTTTTTTTCGTGTTTTTGGATTTTAGTATTACATGACTTTGTTTTTTAAGATTATCATATTTTTTTATGACGATGAAACTCACAAGCACGGGTAAACCCCAAGCTGACGCGGTTGTAGGTTAGCTAAATAAATCACACTAGACGAATTTTGTACAACTTACTCATCGGAAAAAGTGTTGGTTGGAAGAATCAAATTCTTGACTACTGACCAATCACTTATTTACCACACCGAACTCGAACACTCATAACTAACTCGTAGGAGCATATCATTGTGTTTTGAATGAGTGGATTATTTCAACTTTCATATTATCTAAATAAAACCAAGCAAACAGCTCCTGTAAGTAAGCCAAAATATGACCCAAAAAAAAATATTGGGATTAAAAACTGTTTAGGGCATCTCCAACCGTCCTCTATAATGGAGGAATCCTCCATTATGGAGGATGAAATCCTCTCCAACCGTGTTTTATTTGTTTCCATTTTAGAGTATGCAACAGTGATTCTCTATTTATAGAGTATCACTGTTCATGTGGAGGATTGAAGAGGATTGAGAAATAATTACAAAAAAGATAATATATAAATTGCAATATAGTCCTTTTGAATTTTTTTTAAGAAAGTGTCAATGTTCATCGATCGACTAATGGCTTGAAGAAGAAAGGATCGACCGACACACAAGCTTGATCGACTCACGCACTAACACTTGAGTTGACCAAAGAAGATTTAGTGGTGCTTTGGTCGACCAACCATAGCACCATGCTTTAGTTGTGCTTTGGTCAACCAAAGCACAAGCATTGCTTTGGTTGTGCTTTGGTCGATCAAGTCATACCATATCATGAAATTAATTAATTATATGTGTATTCGAAAATGAAATAAATTAAAAAAAAAGTATTTGGTAATATTTAGAGGATATGAGTTGAAAATGAAATAAATTAAAGAAATAGAGTATATGACAATATTTAGATGATATGGGTTGAAAATGAAATAAATAGAGTATTTGGTAATATTTAGAGGATATGAGTTGGAGAATGTTTTTGAAAATAAAGATCATGGATCTCTATTTTGGAGGATAGATGGTGAAAAATAGAGGATATGGACTGTAGATGGCCTTATAGAATTTGATTATCAATTATATTTTGAAACATGATTCAATGTTCAAAATTTTTGTTTGCAAAACAACTTTTTAGTAAACTATAATATCAACTTGTGTCCGTAACAAAATAATTGACTCTTCTTTGCTGCATTCCCAGTAAAAAAAATGGACAAAGAAAGCGAGTGGGAGAGAGAGAGTGGCCAAATAGGAGTAA
The DNA here is from genome assembly GCF_022965805.1 of Primulina eburnea. Lineage (NCBI taxonomy): Eukaryota > Viridiplantae > Streptophyta > Magnoliopsida > Lamiales > Gesneriaceae > Primulina > Primulina eburnea. The sequence goes on from NC_133118.1 coordinate 24,170,939, forward strand.
AGGAAAGCCATTAATGAGGTTGTTAGAGTTTAAATCACTCCTCCCATGAAAATAAATGATAAATAAATATTTAAAAAAGGATGTAGAATGTACAACTGGCTGTGCGGCGGGTGCATCCCTGACCTGTGACAGACGATATATTGAAATTTTCTGGCCAAGGAAAGGAAAAAGACAATGCAAGAAACAAGGGAAAAAAGTGAGCTGGTAATGTTGTTGCTGAGGTAAGTAAATTGTAGGCTTGGAAAGCACAAATTGCCAGTCTCCATTTCTCTCTCTTCTTTCTGTCTCCTCGGCTACACAGATCTTTGTTTTTCTCTGCTTTGCTTGGTGGAAGGAAAAGGCTAGTCAAGAAACAGGAAAAGAAAGAAAAAAGGAAGAAGAAGAAAAACCCATGTGTGTAATGATCATTTCAACCCCGAAGATGAATTTTCACTGTTCACCATCAATGGTAGCCTTGAATTGGTTGGTGGGCTATGATTGAGGTGAACAGAGCTCTCAGCACATCTATTAGGCTTCGTTTCCGGACCCCACTCTGGGAATGTGTTTTCGTGAGATCTGAGCTTTTCTGGAGGCAAGTTTTTGTGGATTTTCTTTCATATTGTTGCCTTTTTCTGGTGGAAGGTCCATGAGAATGTACCTGCAAGAAGTTTTGGGTTGTGCACAGTAAAACTTGTGTTTTTAAACTAGAAAGGCAGTGGTTAAAAACAACTCAGCCCATTTTTTCCTCCTTGCCCGCATTTTCTTGAAAACAATTTCTTGGTTACAAAGTCCAATCATCACAATGAGGAAGCATGGATGGCAGCTTCCCTACCATCCTCTCCAGGTATTATTTTCTTCGTTTTTCACGCCCACACACACACACAATTATTCACTTTCTAATGTGTATCGCCAGTGGATGCATTTATTTACATTTTCTTGATTTGGTTTCGGATTTCTTTGAGATGTTAAACTGATTTGAACTCGGATATGTGTGTGTGTGTGTGTGTGTGCAGGTGGTAGCTGTTGCTGTTTTTATTGCTTTGGGATTTGCTTTCTATGTTTTCTTTGCCCCGTTTCTGGGAAAGCAGTTGTTCCAATACATAGCAATGGGAATTTACACTCCTCTTGTAAGCACATTGCTTCCTTCTTTTGAGATTATTTCTTCTCCTTTCTGGCATTGAAGTTTACCATTTTACTGGCCTAATGGGAAACGTAGATCTGTCATTTCCAATTCTTGCTTCTTTCTGGTTATACCGTGAAATTAACATTTTTCCGGGATGAGTCTTTAGTTGAACTTCACACTCCTCTTTACTCTGCCTTTTCATTTTTCAAATTTTTTATTCTATTGTTGAAGGATTTTTAAGTTGTAGATAAGCATTAAAGTTACTGAGGCCCGTCACTGATGTAAAGGACTCTAAGATGCTTGTTCTTTGGAGATTTGTCACATGTACAGGGCATTTAAGGAGCCACAAGTTCCTCCATCAAAGATTTCACTAAAGTAATTTAAAGATTGTGGTTTGTCTACATTATTATTTGTCTTTGGGAATTATAGAATATTGACTTTTTTGACTATCTTTTTATTTTGTAACTTTACTTTTTCATGCACTGGTCCCGGTTGCATCTTTGCTGAGAAGTAAATGGATTTATTTATGAAAATAAAGGAGTCCTAAGATTTACAGCAATTCTGTCCGAATGTTTAAAACTTTTTTATGTTGAAATTGCCAAACATGATTGATTAAATTAAAATATATGGTTTCTTGGTTGGCTGCAAGCTGTATTCATGAAGTTCATTGGCTGGTTAGGTGTAGTGATGGGTTTTTTATAAATAATTTAAAAATATAAATTTATTTCAAAATTAATTTTTTTTAAAAAAAATTTCACATATACTTTAATCCGTGCTTACGAAGCACGGACGTTGCTCAGTGGCCGTGCTTCGTAAGCACGGACCATGCTCCACGTTTGTAAGTGCGGGCACTCCAACTTGGAGGCGTCCGTGCTTAGAAGCATGGACGCCGTGCTTACGAAGCACAAACGCTGCATCGTCCGTGCTTCATAAGCACGGATGCTCGACGTGTACGCTCCACTTGTGCTAGAGTCCGTGCTTACAAAGCACAGACTCTGTAAATTATCCGGTACTTTATTTTATCTTTTTTCGCTTCTTTTCTATCCGTTCATTTCCTGAATCTTTCACGTGAATTCTGAATTTCTGAATGTTCACGTGAAGTTCCATAATTGAAATCTAAATATTCTTCATCATTTTTCGTCTATATAATTGTTGTGAACTTCGACGACTGACTTATCATTTGTCCGGATCTGGCCACTAATGATCAAACAAGCTGACATATCGGGTTCAAAATCACTTCTTCTTCTTCAGACTCGCTATATGACATATCGGGTTCAGAATCACTCCTCCAAATATCATCATTAGTGGCCAGATCCAGACAATGAACACTCGTATCTAATGTTGGATTCGGCCAATATGGAGTAGGATTTTGTTCCGACGAGACATTGATATATTGATCCTGCTATTATTTCATCAATTTATCGTAACAGAAAATCAACTCGTTACTTCATCGAAATTTATATCACCAAGTCCTTCAGTAACCTGTGGAACATAAGATTCTACATCCTGGAAACCACCATATGTAGAAGTACTGGGTTGGTTATTGAACACTGAATCGGATGCATATGGAACGTAGGATTCAGGATCATCAAATTCAACATGATGCTCAATTGAATTTGCTTCCATGTATAAATGCAAGATATGCATATTGTCACATTGCATTATAAACTGTAAAGCATCATCATCAAGGAGATTGACTTGAATTTCATGTCAAGATGATCTCTCCATGAATGAATATTTTGTTGACAACTTCAGAGAAAAATTCGTTGGATCGATTCCTAACATTTTATGTACAACTTCAACCAACTCCAACAAATTAATAGATCGTAATACTCATATCGGTCTAACAAATGGAATGCTATATTCAACCGATCCATTATCGATAACTACATGACCACGAAAATATAGGAGTACATCGATGTTAGACATTTTGCAGATAAAATTTTTGTAGATTCAAAGAGGAAATTGATAACTCGTTCGTCGGAGTTCACAACAATTATATAGACGAAAAATGCTGAAGAATATTTAGATTTCAAATATTGAACTTCACATGAACATTCAGAATTGACGTGAAAGATTTAGGAAATGAGCGAGTAGAAAAGAAGCAAAAAAAGAAAAATTAAAGTACGGGATAATATACAGAGTTCGTGCTTTTTAAGCACGGACTCTCGCACACGTCGAGCGTCCGTGCTTCGTAAGCATGGATTAAAGTATATGTGAATTTTTTTTTAAATAAATTTTATTTTTAAATTATTTATAAAAAAACCCGTGCAGTGACATGTCAAACTTTGGTATGCGTGACAATTTCTTACACAGTCTGTGGTATTGGCAACATTTTCCACATCTTTTGAAACTGATAGCTGAGACTGCTGGTCCTGGTGCATTGAAAATTTAGCAACTATTCTCTTTGTATGGAGCCATTACGATCTCATGATGTACGCTCATAATTAACTTCTTGTAGATCGCTAATATTAAAGTTAGTTAACATGAAAGAAGAATTCATGAAGTGTAATAAATTTAACTAGTGATTGGTTTTTTTTTGAGTCGTTCAGAATATGTTTTTGGACATGGTTGTGGCCTGTGGGTTTAAGATATGAATATGCACTTCTATATTCTTATATTCTTACGCTTTTGTGTTGCCATTTCACAGATTATATTTGTGTTTGGCCTCTACGTATGGTGCACAGCTGCTGATCCTGCGGATTCAGGAGTCTTTAAATCGAAGAAATACCTTAAAATTCCCGACAACAAAAAACAACCCAAATTAAATGCGCCTATTCTCGGTGGAAGGTCAAATTCTTCGATTCAAGATGCCAATACTACTATAACTCGAGAGGATACGAATGAGGGGAGGAAAAATGACGTTCATTCAGCAGCAGAATGTGATGCTGAACCTGAAAAGAAGAATCCCTCACTTCGTCATAAACCATTCTTCACTGCTCTGCTTGCCTTATTGCCGTGTCCTTCCGTTTGTGATTCTCATGAAGAATTTTCTGAGCAACAAATGAGTGAAGATGGGATGTTCTACTGTAGTTTGTGTGAAGTAGAGGTGTGTAGTAATTGCTTCCTGCATCAAGATTTGAGATGCTCATCCCCACAAATATTTAAGACCTTGTGCTACATGTTGATGTACTTTGACTCGATATTTCTCATTTTCTAAAAATCTGCCTAGGCGCCGGCCAACCACATTGAAAAGTGCTAGTCGGCCAGACTAGGCAGCTAGACGGACTTAGGCGGCGAAAATTATTATTATTTTTTGGGCTTTTTTGGTTTATTTTCTAAAAAAAATTTCCGATTTTTAAAAAATAGAAAGTAATTTTTTCATAGGCCCTAAACCAAAGTCCAACAAGAAATGCTATTTGTTTGACACCAAAATTCATCCTATTACATTGATACCGTGGAATCTGCCTAGCTACACCTGGTCCTCTCTAACGCTAGCGAAGTTTTGAACCTTGATATTTCTTAGGTTCAAGTGGTTCAATTGACAAGTACCATTTTACAGGTTTATAAGTACAGTAAACATTGCAGAGTTTGTGACAAATGCGTTGATCGTTTTGATCACCACTGCAGGGTACGGCACACCATTTCTCTTGCCGATTAGAGTTTTTGAAACAAGAGCTTCTTTTACTTTTCTTGTTTTTGCAGTGGCTAAACAATTGCATAGGCAAAAGAAACTACCGAAAGTTTTTTACACTCATGTGTTCTGCCCTGCTCCTGGTATGCTCAAAACACCCATTGTTCACAAGTCTAAGTATTTTGTATTATATGACTTTCCGCTTGATCCTGTTTTTCTTAGGAATCGAGCCACCTTCTGCATTATTTTGTTTACAATGTTTTAGCCCATTTTTTGTAAGCTACACCAAAATATAAATCATTTTCCCATGCACATCAAGCTTCATGTTCCTCTTTTTCTTCTATTTATTGTCCCTTTAATTTAGCTTGCTTGACCCCACATCACGATTTCCTCCTTGAACTGAGAATTTTCATGATATGTCCCTACTCGGGGTGACCACTTATCTCGTCGAACTTTAGCTAAATCCTTGAAGTTACCTCTAAAATGTGATTGTATTTTCAGGCAGGCAGAAAGTTTCTAATTCAGTTAATATTGATATTTATTCTTGATTGGACTTGAGATTGCAGTTTATACTTCAATGGTCAACTGGGATCCTTGTGTTGATCTGTTGTTTTCTTGAGAGGAAAAGATTCTCAAAGGACATTAGCTCCAAGTTAGGAAGCAGTTTCACCATGGTTCCTTTTGTTATTGTTCTGGTGGGTATTTTTGGTACTTCATTTTAGCAGTTCAGTATACATTTGGCTTACATTTGCTGTATTCCGAATGATAAATGAAATTTGGTTTCCATAATATAGTCAGTATGTACCATATTGGCCATGATTGCGACCCTGCCACTTGCTCAGCTCTTCTTCTTTCATATTCTTCTGATAAAGAAGGTTCGACTTCATTTTCCTTTCTACGTAGTGTCGTTTTTTTGCTGATAATCGTGACAGAGTTGACAATTGTCCGTGTTGGATTGACAGGGAATTAGCACATATGATTATATTATAGCTCTCAGGGAGCAAGAACAAGCAGGAGGGCAGCAGAGTCCTCAGATGTCTCCTGTTAGTTCTATTACTGGATTAAGCAGTGCCAGCTCATTCAACACTTTCCATCGAGCTGCGTGGTGCACTCCTCCGCCTCTTTTCCTTGAAGATCAGGTTAAACTTTTCCGAAGTCATCTTATCTTTTGAGTAACTTTATAATTTTCAACTTGCCATTTCATCATCGTTGCGAAATACTGACATGAGGCTTATTTATTGATATCGTGACTTTTATGGTCATTCTGCAGTTTGATGTAGTCCCTCCTGAGACTGGATCTGTCAGTTCGCTAGGCAAAAAGATGGTCGTGGAGGAGCCATCAAAGAAAAAGAATCATGCTGCTGTAAAGATAAGTCCATGGGCGTTGGCACGTTTGAATGCCGAGGACGTGTCCAAGGCTGCTGCTGAGGCGAGAAAAAAGTCGAAGATTTTACGGCCTGTGGCTAGACAAGAAGCACCTTATTCTCTTGAGACAGACAGTAGTTTTGGAAGTAGTGGACGTCGCATGGCCCCAAATCCTGATAATAGTAAAAAGAAAGGTAGCAAGCGAATTCGTCTTCCTTCTGAGATACCCAATATTTCGAGTGTAGATGCCAAAAGCAACAGAGACAATCATATGATAATCTCTGAGACATCAACAAGCTTGATGCCTGTACAACTTGAAGCTAGAAGTGCTTTCAGGCCAGGACGAGCCATGCCAAGCTCAACTGGTAATGTAGCTTCATCTCCTGACAGTAGCTTAGGTTCTCCTGATGTCCATCCTTTTCGAGGCTCCTCACTGGGAGTCGAAGAAGCTAGGCTATCGGCTGCTGCCATGGCTAATCAGAACGAAATCCCATTATCAAGATCGACTAGTGGTGGATACGACGCGTCTGGTGGGGAAGACAGCGACCAAGTACCTACGAGAATTCTGCACAGACCCAGCAACTGGAATAGCCTTCTGTTTGGCACCGAACAAGATAGAACCGCCAAGAAATTCATGCCACCATCTTCATCCACAATGTCATAAAATAGAAATGTTTGAAGACAGTAAAGCCTGAGAGTAAGCCTCATGTGTCCATGTTACAGAATGTAGATTCTTGTGATTTTTTCTTCATCTGCTGGCGTTCAAAATTCTAATGAACTTTTGGTACTTGGATATCGGTTTTTATATGGTCGCCTGCCTATGACAAGAACGATATGTTCAGCTGCGACATTCTATCGATATCTTTGTGCTCTTTAAAGAGCTCGGATTCATGGAGAACTTGGTGCTTTATACATGTTATAAAGATTACCAAGGCATTTCTTTGAAACATGATATCCAAGCAGAAAAGTTCGAAATTCAAATAATATAGTAGCATAACTGAACCATTAGCTCAGTAGTGCTTCGAAAATAAAAATTTATTGTTTATAGAAATATAAGAATTTTGTTACGTCTAACAATAATAAACTTAAAAAATCTAACTGGCAAATATAAATTTTTTTTTGGTAAATTGCCTACATTCAGCTTGTGAAATATTTAAACAGCCTATAATTCTTTGTGAAATATAAATAAGCATTAGCCCCTATGTTTTTTTTTAAAAAGCTTAAATAAACAAATTTAATAATTTTAGATGCATGTGCTTTTCATATTTATGACAATAATAAATTTTGAAAAGTAAAACTATAAAATAATGAAAAAAATAAAATTAAAATATCACAACTTGACTTAAAAAAGAAAAAGAAAAAGAAAAAAATAATGTGATTTATATTTATTTTTATAGATTATATTTTTGAATTATATGTAGAAAATATCATAAAAAAATATATTATACATAAGGGGCTAGAATCATATTAATATCTTTATAGAGTGTCTATGAGCATTTTATTGGATTAATTAAGTTTGGGTGATTTAACAAAATGCTATCAATTTAAGTTAACATTTAAAATAGTAGCCACTAGCCAGACTGAATTCATAAAGAAAAACTGATTATTCATGAATAAATATTTTCCCAAGCCAAATCTAATCCTCACAAGTAATTGAGTATCAAAAGGAAATTGATTTACTAAGGTAACAGATTCACAAGGGCTACTGGATCAGGCAATTCAATAGATAGACTCTGAAGATTGTCCAGAACATTGTCTTTAATAATCATAGCCTAACTGGCGAGGTCAAAATGAATATTCATCGTACAATAACTTTTCAATCCGTTAGAGTGTCAGATTTCATGCTGTAATGCCCGAGATTTTGATTTTATTAATCTAAGATTATTGAGTTTGAACTGATGTGATTATAACTGGGCCATTCCGAGGCTAGATTGGCAAAGCATATGAATTGTATAAGTTTTGGGACAGAACTATTGGCGCCCGAGCGGTAGAAAGTGACCGCCCGAGCGCCAATGTTCGATAAGGTATGTTGTGGGCAGAAGATGTGGCGCCCGGGCGGTAGTTTTTGACCGCCCGAGCGCCAATGATTAAGGGTGAGGACAGAACCTCCCGCGCCCGGGCGGTTAGTTTTAACCGCCCGAGCGCCGAGCAAGCGCCCGGGCAGAAATTCTTGACCGCCCGAGCGCCGCCTGAAAGTGGTGGAAAATGATGACACGTATCATTACATGCAGTTGATATATATATATATATATATATATATATATATGTAAATCCTTCAGAATATAGTTATAAGAAGGAAGGAAACCGAGAAAATCCTCCAGAAATCCTTACGTCTTTACACTTCGATCCGTCCGTCTGATTTTGAATCTGACTTAAGTACTGGGTTCCGATCGACGTAGGCTACAACTGGACGTAAGTTTTGTTACGTTTTGTCATGTCTTGAAATTATGATGTTGTCAGAATCGAATATGATTCATATATGATGTTCTTGACATGTTAGACATCATAGAATCGAAGTCAGATTTAGAAACATATATCATATGGAATTGTTATGATTTTCAGAATGGAATTGATGTCAGATTTGTACGGTGGTTGATTATAAGTTATTGGAATTAGTATATACTGGTGTGGTATCATCGGTATCGCAGGATTGTACTGTTGTACCGTCAGAATTTGATAAGACATAGATGTCTTGATTTGAATAGAATATTGATACAGTATATTGATATTGTCATTGCCAGATTGAGTATTGACAGACTTTGAGTTCGAGACTTCGATTGTATCAGAGCGACAGAACGAAAGATATAAATAAATGTTGATTCGGGATTGTACAACTCGAGTGAGGTTTGACTTGAGTTTCCCAAAATCACATACTTTATTTCATTGCATTGATATTTGCAAATTATCAGATTGATATGTTTAGCCTATTGAATTATAGTAGAGCAAGATTTCGAGTCTAGGGCAGATCAGCCTAGCTAGGGCAGAACCGCCAAGTCTTGGGCAGAACCGCTAAGACCCTAGACTTGTGGTATATCGATGAGCTTAGAAGTAGATCGACTTCTATTGTAATTATTCGATATAGAATGCCTAAGTCTAAATTAGATCGGGATCCCTAGATTAGAAATGAGATGAGATAACTAGTCATTGATTTAAATAGAGATTTGTATTGATTCATGTAGTCAGATTGGATACATGTTTAATATTTGTTTGTGCTTTTATATATGCTTTATATGATTGCATTGATACATTGTTTATACTGGGATTTTATTCTCACCAGAGTTATCCGGCTGTTGTCGTGTTTGTATGTGTGCATGGCAACAGGTGGGACATGTTCAAGGTCACAGAGGTGAAGAAAGATCGAGATTAGAGTGGAAACTACGGACTTGGACTAGAGATAGGGTTCAAACACTTGCTATATAGTTGTTAAACCTTAATTGAGGTTGATTGTATATAGTGCAAGACTTGTACTTTCAATAATGACATGTATATTAAGATGTATGCCTTTACGTTCCGCCTTTGATAATGTACTTTAAAAAAAAATTAGACCCTGTTTATTATAATTGATTAAACTAGTCCCAATGACGATTAAGAAGATGATTAGCGTCCGGGTCCCCACAACAGGTGGTATCAGAGCGATAGATTCTTTAGATTGAGATAAAAGAGGCTAGTGAGCGGGGTAGATTGAGGTTTTCTTTCCTACTTTTGAATGCTAGCATGTCTTACTGCTTTAAAACATGTTACTTACTTATCTGATTTGATATAGTAATATGTTTTATTGAGAATGATCAGCACCGATTCTAGATCAGCAGTAAGATGATCAGAGGAGGGCTGAATGGTTATTGTATTTGGGTTACTAATCCTGTTGATAACCAGATATGACTCCCAGACGAATCCCAGAACAGGGCAGTACTTCAAATCCTCCGATGGATGTCACAGCTACTCCAATGGAGACACTCTTGAAAAGATTTCAGTCATTTCATCCACCAACTTTGAAGGGAACGGAGACTTCCGTGGATTGTGAGAATTGGCTGGATGATATTGAAATGCTATTTGAGTCTTTGGAATATACTGATGAGCGGAAAGTGAAACTGATAGGACACCAGTTACACGACGTTGCAAAGAACTGGTGGATTACGACGAAGAGGGCATTGGAACACCGAGGTACGACCATTACCTAGAATGTGTTTAGAACTGAATTTTATCAGAGGTTCTTTCCAGTGTCGTATAGGAAGGACAATGGAGCCGAGTTTGCAAACTTGAGACATGGCCATCTTAACATTGAAGAATATGTGGTCAAGTTCTCTTCACTTTTGCGATTTGCTCCACATGTTGCTGAAAGCGAGGAAGCTACTGCAGATCAGTTCATCAATGGGTTGAACCCTGAGATTTTTACATTGGTGAACACATGGCGACCGAATAACTTTACTGACACCCTGGACAGAGCCAAAGGAGCATAAGCCGGTCTTATGAGACAGAAAGGGGCTTCATTGGTGCCTCCAGCACCGAGACCACAGCAACCATTTCCCAAATTTGAGGGTGGCAGCAGCAGTGGTGGGAAGAAAGAATTTTTGAAAGCCAGAGGGAAGCAATTTAAGAAATCTGGCAGCAGTTCTTCTAGCTCCGGTGGTTCCCGACAGAGCCAGAGTTACACTGGAGTTTATTGTAGAACTTGCGGAGGAAGACATGCAACTGAGCAATGCCAGTGAGTGACTGGTTGTTGCAACATCTGTAAACAGCCGGGACACTTTGCTAAAGTATGTCCACAGAGAAGTTCCCAAAGATCTCAAGGAACCGAGTCATCGGGATCAGCAGCACAGACTGAGAGACTATCAGTTGCTGTTCATACATTCCAGCCAGCGCCAGCTCAGTCACAGCAAAGGCCAGGAGGAAGCTAGACAGGTAGCCAGCCTCCTAGACAGCAGGCCAGAGTATTCGCTTTGACAGAGGAGCAGGCCCAGGAAGCACCAGATGACGTTGTGGCAGGTAACTGTTCTTTATGTGGTTACCCTGCTTATGTATTTATTGATACCGGTGCTTCACATACATTTATTTCTGAACGATTTGCATTAAGTCATGCATTGCCTGTAGAGTCTTTAGCTACTGTAGTATCTGTCTCTTCTCCTCTGAGGACAGGTTTGATATCCGTAAATTCTGTAAAACATTTTGTACTACAGTATGACGGGCATGAGATTGAATTAGATTGCATCGTACTTAGGTTGTCCGAATTTGATTGTATTATCGGTATTGATATGCTGACCAAGTACAGAGCGACTGTTGATTGCTTCAACAAGATTGTGAGATTCAGACCAGATATGGCTGAAGAGTGGAAATTTTACGGTAAGGGTTCTAGATCGAGAATTCATTTAGTATCCGTATTATCTATGACTCGATTGTTACAGAAAGGAGCAGAGGGATTGCTTGTCTATTCAGTAGATGTACTGAAGTCGAGTCCATCATTGGCAGACCTGCCAGTGGTATGTGAGTTTGTTGACGTCTTTCCAGATTAAATTCCAGGATTGCCTCCAGCCCGAGAGATAGACTTCAGCATCGAATTGATGCCAGGTACCGTTCCGATTTCTAGAACTCCGTACAGAATGGCACCGATAGAATTAAAAGAGCTGAAAGACCAGTTGGAGGATCTACTGGCCAAGGGGTACATCAGACCAAGTGTGTCTCCTTGGGGTACTCCAGTATTGTTTGTAAGAAAGAAAGACGGTTCAATGAGACTTTGTATCGACTACCGGCAACTGAACAAGGCAACGGTAAAGAATAAATATCATTTGCCTCGTATTGATGATTTGTTTGACCAGTTGCAGGGTTCTTCGGTATATTCCAAGATCGATCTGAGATCTGGATATCATCAGCTGAGAGTTAGGGATTCTGATATCCCGAAGACTGCGTTCAGAACCAGGTATGGACACTATGAATTTATTGTCATGCCGTTTGGTTTGACGAATGCTCCATCTGTAATCATGGGTCTGATGAACCGTATATTCCAGAGATATCTCGATGATTTCGTGATTATATTCATTGATGATATTTTGATTTATTCGAAGAATATGATTGAGCATGCTGAACATTTAAGAACGGTGTTGCGAATTTTAAGAGCTGAGAAATTGTATGCCAAACTATCAAAATACGAGTTTTGGCTGAGACAAGTGATATTTCTGGGTCACATTATATTCGGAGATGGTATTTCTGTTGATCCCAGCAAAGTTGAAGCCGTGATTTCTCAGCCAAGACTGACATCAGTACCCGAAATTAGCAGTTTTATGGGTTTAGCAAGATATTACCGTCGTTTCATTAAAGATTTCTCGAGTATAGCTAAATCAATTACTCAGTTGACTCAGAAGAATGCTCCATTTGTTTGGTTTGAAGAATGTGAGACCAGTTTTCTGGAGTTGAAAAAGAGATTGACCAGTGCTCCAGTATTGACTATCTCATCCGGTACTGGTGATTTTGTGGTTTATTGCGACGCTTCTCACAGAGGGTCGAGATGTGTTCTGATGCAGCGAGGGCATGTTATTGCTTATGCCTCAAGACAGCTTAAACCACATGAGAACTGTTATCCAATTCATGACCTTGAATTGGCAGCCATTGTCTTTGCATTAAAGATATGGCGACACTATATTTACGGTGAGAAGTTTGAGATATATTCTGATCATAAGAGTTTGAAATATCTGTTTTCACAATCTGAATTGAATATGAGACAACGAAGATGGCTTATGTCTCTGCATTTCCTTTTCCTCATTAAATTACACTTATGTCTCTGCATTTCCTTTTCCTCAAAATCATTCTTTGGGCATTGTTTGAGACTAAATTTGTCTCCCTTAGCCACAGGGGTATCTGTTGGTTTACAATCTTGCATCCCGTATCGCTTGAGAACTTTCTCGTTATAGCCTTTCTGAGATAATCCAAGAATACCCCGAGAACGATCCCGATGTATCTGAATACTCAGTACAAAATATGCATCACCAAGATCTTTCATCTCAAAATTCTTAGCTAGAAATCTCTTGGTTTCATGCACTAACTCTATATCGTTGCTAGCGAGTAGAATGTCATCAACATATAAAACTAGAAAAATATGCTTACATCCACTGAACTTATGGTACACACAATCATCGACCAAATTCATGTCAAAACCAAACAAGATGATCACTTGATGAAATTTGAAATACTATTGTCGAGATGCCTGCTTGAGCCCATAGATGGATTTCTTTAATTTGCAAACCATATTATTTGTGTCTTTAGATACAAAATTTTCTGGATGCACCATATAAATCGTTTCATCAATGTCACCATTTAGAAACGCAGTCTTTACATCCATCTGATGAAGCTCAAGATCGAAATGCGCCACCAAAGCCATTATAATCCTTAAAGAGTCTTTCCAAGAAACCGGAGAGAAAGTCTCTTTATCATCAATGCCTTCTTTCTGTGTAAAGCCTTTAGCGACAAGACGAGCCTTAAATCTTTCCACATTGCCTTTCGAATCCCTCTTGGTTTTAAATATTCATTTGCAACCAATGGGCTTCGTACTTTTAGGCAATGTGTAGTGACCCGTTCCAGAATCACCTACTAATCAGAACTTAAGCATGCAAAATTTAACATTTAAACTGAATCAGGTAAACAGCGGAAAAACAGTAATACAACCCAATCGAATCTGTAAGTACAAAAATACTTAAACAACCAGATCGAACTAAATACCAAGAACAAATACCAACAACTACAGGTCAACCTCTGCCAGCTCCCTGTCCACTCCCTCCTGGACCGTCCAACCTGAGACCTGCCCCATCGAATAGGGTGTCCAAAACAGAGATAAACCGAGGACGTGAGCATAAAACGCTCAGCACCGAAAGCATGAGTATACAAGACTATGACATGCATGTATGCAAAATGTACTGGATACCAGGATCTGGGTATATCGAAATACTGCTCAGGTAAATGACGTCAAGGTATGTAGCACTCTGCGCCGTCGCACCAGGAGGTGGCTCCCATACCAAAATAAACCTGTGGATATACCGGTGACCTGACCACCGTCGGCCAACGGGGTCCAACCATCCACAACAAACGAGGGCTGAGCACCCTCTCAACAGGCTATCTCAAAAATAGTCAGGCTCAACATGATTATGCAAATGCCGCATAATAAACCATGCATCATATGACAGATAATAATGCAACATATAAACATGCAACACATAGTAAAGCATACTCAATCCTGCTATCTCGGATAGTACTTTCGTACCTCAAACCAGTAGATCCTAGCAATCAGTCCTAGAATCAAGTCTGCGTCCGTAGTCAGCCCACTGATGCCGCTAGCTCCCAACTAGAGCACAGCTCCGCTACAAGACTAGTAGCTCCCCGCTAGTGCCTAAACCTCGGGAAAAGACTAGAAACCCATCAGAAACGACTAAAACGCTCTGGAACACTCGGAATTGGCGAGTAAAAAGTGAAACCTCGCGCCTCTATTTATAGACAACGATCGGAAGATCCGATCCACTTCGGAAGATCCGATCCGGCACACTTCGGACGATCCGAACTCTGATCGGACGATCCGAACCTTGCATGTCTTCCACGTGTCCAGACACCTGTCTTCGGACGATCCGAACCCTGATCGGACGATCCGAACTCTGCATGTCTTCCACGTGTCCAGCCACCTGTCTTCGGACGATTCGAACCCTCTTCGGACGATCCGAACTCTGTTCGGTCCTTCCGATCCCACCGAAATATAATTAATCCAATAATTAACTCAAATTAGGCATCGGGATACTACATTCTCCCCCCTAAAAAGGATTTCGTCCGCGAAATCGAGTCTGAAGAATGACAATTCTGAACAACAATACATTCAATCTTAAGAATGAATTACAACTGAAAGTACAACTGAAATTACAATCATTACTGAAAATACTACAACTAGAACAACTCTGGATGCTCTGACCGCATGCGACTCTCTAGTTCCCAAGTAGCTTCTTCAGTACCTCGGCGCTGCCACTGCACTAAGACAAGAGGAATAGTCTTATTCCGCAGTACCTTATCCTTCCGGTCTAAGATCGAAACCGGTCTTTCCACAAAAGACAAATCCGGATTCAGCTGAACTTCTGTCGGATGCAAAACATGAGACTCATCCGCTACGTATCGTCTCAACAAGGACACATGAAACACATTGTGAACACTAGACAGATACGGTGGCAAAGCTAATCTGTAGGCCAAATCTCCCACACATTCTAAGATCTCAAAAGGACCAATGAATCTCGGAGATAGCTTACCCTTGAGTCCAAATCTCAGAATCCTCCGAAAAGGTGATACCTTGAGAAACACTTTCTCGCCTGCATCAAAATGAAGAGGTCTGCGCTTGGTGTTCGCATAACTCGCTTGTCGATCCTGAGCAGTCTTAATCCGCTGTTTGATCACAAGAACTTTGTCCATGGCCTGCTGAATCAATTCTGGACCCTCGACCTGTCGTTCTCCGACTTCTTCCCAGAACAGAGGAGTACGACAACGTCGACCATACAATGCTTCAAACGGAGACATACCAATACTCCTATGAAAACTGTTGTTGTATGCAAACTCTATCAGCGGCAGATGATCCTGCCAAGCTGGCCCGAAATCCATCACACAAGATCTCAACATATCCTCAAGAGTACGAATAGTCCTCTCTGACTGACCGTCAGTCTCTGGGTGATATGCAGTACTCAAACTCAAGGTAGTGCCCAAAGCTTGCTGAAAGCTGCCCCAAAATCTAGATGTAAATCGAGGATCTCTGTCACTAACGATACTCACGGGCACACCATGAAACCGTACAATCTCCTGAATGTACAACCGTGCCATCCGATCGAAAGTGAAATCTCTGTTATACGGAAGAAAATGGGCAGACTTAGTAAGTCGATCTACTACCACCCAGATAGCATCTCTATTCCCCACAGACATAGGCAAGTGAGTCACGAAGTCCATCGTGATATGCTCCCACTTCCACTCCGGAATAGGAAGATTCTGCAACAAACCTCCAGGTCGTCGACACTCAGCCTTCACCTGCTGACAGACAAGGCACTTGGAGACATACTGATAAACATTACGTTTCATACCTTTCCACCAAAATCGAGTCCTCAAATCCTTATACATCTTGTTGCTCCCTGGATGAACACTCAACTTGCTACGATGAGCCTGGGACAAAATCTCTTCCCTCAAAGTGTCATCTTCCGGTACAACAACACGAACAGATAAGCACAAAAGACCCTCGGACTGATAGTGGAATCCAGAAGTATTATCTTTATCAGCCAACCGAGCTAATTTCTGAACCTTAGAATCAGACATCTGAGCATCTCTAATCCGAGAATACAAAACTGGCTCGGACAAAATAGTAGCTATATGGATACTCTCTGTTCCCTTCCGATGCTTACAATTGAATCCCATCGAACAGAAATCCTGAATAATCCCAGATACAGCACAAGTCTGAAGAGCAGATAACCTCACCTTGCGACTAAGAGCATCGGCCGTGAGATTCGCAGATCCTGGATGATACTTGATCTCACAATCGTAATCCTTGAGTAGATCCATCCAACGACGCTGACGCATGTTCAACTCAGCCTGAGTGAACAGATACTTCAAACTCTTATGATCGGTGAAAATCTCAAATCGCTCACCATACAGATAATGGCGCCAGATTTTCAAAGCAAAAATGATCGCTGCTAATTCCAGATCATGAACAGGATAGTTTTCCTCATGAGGCTTTAACTGTCTCGACGCATAAGCAATCACATGCTCATTCTGCATCAGAACACACCCTAGTCCCTGTAAAGAGGCATCGGTGTAAACACTGAAACCACCAGATCCAGACGGTAAAGCCAAAACAGGCGCAGATGTCAAACGTCTGCGAAGTTCCAAGAAACTCTCTTCGCACTCTGATGTCCATTCAAATTAAACATCTTTCCGAGTGAGCTGAGTGAGTGGCCTAGCAATCTGAGAGAAGTTGATAATGAAACGGCGATAATACCCAGCCAATCCCAGAAAACTGCGGATCTCGGCTACTGTCGTCGGACGCGACCAGTTCAATACCGCTTCCACCTTACTTGGGTCAACTGAAACTCCCTCGCTAGAAATGACATGACCAAGGAATACAACCCTGTCAATCCAAAACTCACATTTACTCAACTTCGCATAAAGCTGATTCTCGCGAAGTGTCTGTAAAATAATCCTTAAGTGTTGTACGTGTTCTTGCTGATCATGCGAATAGATTAAGATATCATCTATAAACACCACAACAAACTTATCCAAGAATTCCCGAAAAACCCGATTCATCAGATCCATAAAAACTGCTGGTGCATTCGTCACCCCAAAAGGCATAACCAGAAACTCATAATGCCCATACCGGGTCCTGAATGCAGTCTTCGATATATCTCCCTGATGAACCCGAAGCTGATGATAACCAGACCTTAAATCAATCTTGGAATACACAGAGGTACCTTGCAGTTGATCAAATAAATCATCAATCCGTGGCAACGGATACTTATTCTTTATCGTCGCACGATTCAACTGTCGATAATCTATGCAGAGCCGCATAGAACCATCCTTCTTTTTGACAAAAAGAACTGGTGCTCCCCACGGGGACACACTGGGTCGAATATACCCCTTGTCAAGAAGATCCTGCAACTGCTGTTTCAATTCTTGCATCTCCGATGGAGCTAAACGATAAGGAGCTCTAGAGATTGGTGCCGTGCCTGGCACTAAATCAATGCCGAAATCCACTTCCCGAACGGGAGGAAAACCAGGAATCTCCTCGGGAAAAACATCCGGAAAATCGCAAACCACTGGAATGTCACTGATACCGACACTATCTGCGGACGAATCAATAGCATAGATAAGGTAGCCTTCCCCGCCCGACTCTAAAGCACGACAGGCTTTCAGAGCAGAAACCACAGGCATCGGGGGTCGCGCTCCCTCTCCATAGAAAAACCAACTGTCGCCCTCAACTGGACGAAACTGCACAAACTTCTGATAACAGTCCACAGTAGCTCTAAACACAGTCAGCACATCTATTCCCAGAATGCAATCAAAATCCTCCATCACAAGAATCATCAAATTAGCAGTTAAAGCATTACCCTCAAACTCTAGAGGACAACCCAAAACTAGACGTTTAGCTAGCACCGAATGACCCATCGGCGTGGAAACAGATACCACAACGTCCAAAGAAGTGAAAGGTAACTTATGACGCTTAGCAAATCTCGCAGATATGAATGAATGAGATGCACCAGTGTCAATGAGAACGTAAGCAGGTAATCCACATAATAAAAACACACCTGCGATAACTCTCTCGTTCTCCTCAGCCGCCTGATCATGGTTAAGAGCAAAGACCTGCCCTTGAGTACGCGGTCGGAGGTTAGAACCCTGAGTAGACTGTCCCTGCTGTGGCCTCTGATGAACTGAAGCCTGAGAACCAGATCCTGATCCTCCGCCCGTCTGTGAACAATCTCTCTTCATGTGGCCCATCTCACCGCACTTGTAACAAGCACCCGCAACCTTGCGACAACGCTCCGTCGGATGATCCTTCCCGCAATGCTGACACGGGCTCTTCTTCTTCCCAAAATGGTGAATTCCTCCAGATCCAGAGGAAGAAGAAGTAGATCCAGCCTTCTTAAATGCTTGGGCGCGGGGACCCAAAGAACTAGTAGGACGAGCAGACTGCATGGCTCGACCTCTCAGCAAACTGCCCTCAGCTTGGCGACAACGATTCACAAGACCCTCATACGATGTCGGATCATCGCAGACAACAACCCGATCATAAATCTCCTGATTGAGGCCCTGAAGAAAATGGTTATACTTGGCCATAGCATTGTCACTGACATGCGGAACATACGGAAGCAACTCAAAGAACTTCTGCTGATACTCATCAACAGACAAACTTCCCTGCTTCAGATTGATCAACTCAATCGCCTTGGTCTGCAGAAGAGCTGGCGGAAAGTAAAGCAGCATGAAAGCGGCTCGGAAATCGGCCCAAAGAACTCGACCCTGTCGCTGAACTATCGGTGTAGAGGTAGACCTCCACCACTTGCGCGCACCACCCTCCAGCAAGAAATCAAGGGTATCAATCTGCTGCTCCGCCGAGCACTGAAAAGTCTTGAAGCAGCTCTCCATCCTCTCGAGCCAGTTCTCCGCAACATCCGGGGTCTCACCGCCTGAAAGAGGTTTCGGCCCCATCTGCAAGAATCGATGCATACTAAAACTCCGAGGCTCATCACGACGGTGTTGACGACGTTCTCGATGCTCTCGACGACGCTCCCGATCGTCGCGGTCTCCCCAGCGTCCAACGCTGCCATGACTACTAGCATTGTCGTCAAAACCAGACATCTCTTAGCTACAAAAGTTACCAGAGATTAAACCTAAAAGAACAGTTCTAAATCCCAAAATCTTAATGCATGCTCTGATACCATAAATGTAGTGACCCGTTCCAGAATCACCTACTAATCAGAACTTAAGCATGCAAAATTTAACATTTAAACTGAATCAGGTAAACAGCGGAAAAACAGTAATACAACCCAATCGAATCTGTAAGTACAAAAATACTTAAACAACCAGATCGAACTAAATACCAAGAACAAATACCAACAACTACAGGTCAACCTCTGCCAGCTCCCTGTCCACTCCCTCCTGGACCGTCCAACCTGAGACCTGCCCCATCGAATAGGGTGTCCAAAACAGAGATAAACCGAGGACGTGAGAATAAAACGCTCAGCACCGAAAGCATGAGTATACAAGACTATGACATGCATGTATGCAAAATGTACTGGATACCAGGATCTGGGTATATCGAAATACTGCTCAAGTAAATGACGTCAAGGTATGTAGCACTCTGCGCCGTCGCACCAGGAGGTGGCTCCCATACCAAAATAAACCTGTGGATATACCGGTGACCTGACCACCATCGGCCAACGGGGTCCAACCATCCACAACAAACGAGGGCTGAGCACCCTCTCAACAGGCTATCTCAAAAATAGTCAGGCTCAACATGATTATGCAAATGCCGCATAATAAACCATGCATCATATGACAGATAATAATGCAACATATAAACATGCAACACATAGTAAAGCATACTCAATCCTGCTATCTCGGATAGTACTTTCGTACCTCAAACCAGTAGATCCTAGCAATCAGTCCTAGAATCAAGTCTGCGTCCGTAGTCAGCCCACTGATGCCGCTAGCTCCCAACTAGAGCACAGCTCCGCTACAAGACTAGTAGCTCCCCGCTAGTGCCTAAACCTCGGGAAAAGACTAGAAACCCATCAGAAACGACTAAAACGCTCTGGAACACTCGGAATTGGCGAGTAAAAAGTGAAACCTCGCGCCTCTATTTATAGACAACGATCGGAAGATCCGATCCACTTCGGAAGATCCGATCCGGCACACTTCGGACGATCCGAACTCTGATCGGACGATCCGAACCTTGCATGTCTTCCACGTGTCCAGACACCTGTCTTCGGACGATCCGAACCCTGATCGGACGATCCGAACTCTGCATGTCTTCCACGTGTCCAGCCACCTGTCTTCGGACGATTCGAACCCTCTTCGGACGATCCGAACCCGCTTCGGACGATCCGAACTCTGTTCGGTCCTTCCGATCCCACCGAAATATAATTAATCCAATAATTAACTCAAATTAGGCATCGGGATACTACACAATGGGACAAGATCCCATATGTCATTGTCCTTCATGGACTTTATCTCCTCATTCATGGCATCATTCCACTTTTGAGAGTTAGAACTTTCCATGGCTTGACGGAAGTTAATAGGATCATCCTCCATCAATCCAATGTCTGCCTCATGTTCTTGAAGAAATACAATGTAATCATCTGGCACTGCATTTCTCCGCTCTCTAGTGGATCTCCTTAATGGCATAGGTTCTGGAGGTGCTTGAGTTTGTTCATCTGGAATGGGAGGATCTCTAATATTGTCTTCCTGTATTGTGTCTTGGTCAAAGTGAGGAATATGATCCTGATCAATGTCCAAGACACATGTGGGAATATTTACATATTCCTCTTCAAAGACAATATCCCTGACTTTATCTCCCCCCGCAAACTCAACATCTTCAAAGAACTGGGCATTTCCCGACTCAAAAATCGACTTACTTGTGGGATCATAAAACTTGTACCCCCTGGATCTTTCAGAGTATCCAATAAAATAACAACTAACCGTCCTTGAGTCTAGTTTCTTTTCATTAGGCTTGTAAGGCCTTGCCTCAGCTGGACATCCCCAAACGTGCAGATGCTTAAGACTGGGCTTTTTACCCGTCCAAAGTTCATAAGGGGTTTTGGTCGCTGCCTTAGTTGGAACCCTGTTAAGGATATATGCTGCGGTCTTTAGTGCTTCTCCCCAGAGTGATTCTGGTAAGGTAGAATGAATGATCATACTCCTCACCATGTCCTTAAGCGTTCTGTTTCGTCTTTCAGTAACATCATTCATAGTGGGCGAACCCGGCATAGTGTACTGTGGGACGATACCGCATTCCTCTAGGAATCTAGCAAAAGGTCCTGGACGTTGTTCACCTGAACCGTCATATCTACCATAGTATTCACCACCACGGTCAGATCTAACGCTTTTAATCTTTAAGCCAAGTTGATTTTCAAC
This sequence comes from Primulina eburnea, assembly GCF_022965805.1. NCBI lineage: Eukaryota > Viridiplantae > Streptophyta > Magnoliopsida > Lamiales > Gesneriaceae > Primulina > Primulina eburnea. Next base: position 24,192,595 of record NC_133118.1, read on the forward strand.
TTCAGCTTTATATTTTTTGAATACATCCAATGACTGTGCCTTTTCATGAATGAGATAAATGAAGCCATATCTTGAAAAATCGTTTGTGAACGTTATAAAATACTGTTGACCATTCCAAGAAACCGAAGGGAATGGTCCACAAATATCAGTATGTATAAGTTCTAAGATGCCTGAACACCTATTGGCTTCAAATCTCCTTTTGTTGGTTTGTTTTCCCTTTATACAATTAACACAATTATTAAAATCTGTCTCCTTATTCTCTTTTCAGAGATATGACCCAATCTTTTGTGCCATAACGCAGCTGAATTCTCACAGGTTAATTTTCTTTTAGTGCCTCTACTTGTTTGCAGGGATTCATTAAATGAAGCAATATCATTCAAAGAATAAAGATTATCGTATCCTGATAAAGAACCAGAACCAACCAATTTTGAATCGAGAAACAACTGAATATTCCATTTCCAAAAGAACAAGAATAACCAAATTTGTCCAATGCAGAAATGGAAATCAAATTCCGTCTAAAAGACGGCACAACAAATGTTTCATAAAAATCCAAATATATTCCAGTCTTTAACAATAATCTAAATATTCCTATTGCCTCAACTTAAACTTTGTTGCCGTCACCAACATAGATGAATCTTTCAACATCATTTGGTTTTCGGCAATCCAGGCAACCCTGCATAGACACACTGATGCGAGTTGTTACACCAGAATCTATCCACCACGTGTGTCTAGGCACTGAAGTTAAATTAACCTCAGAACAAACCATATTCAGAAGCATACCTTTCTTAGCACGCCAAGCGTGATAATTACTGCACTGCTTCTTCATATGCCCATCACTGCCACAGAAAAAACAACCAGAACTTTGAGAATCACTAGGATTCTTTTGTTGTTTCTTCGGAGGCTGTGTATCCGCAGCTTCCTTATCCTTCCTTTTCTTTCCTTTATCCTTCGAGGTAGAGGCATAATGAGCACTTTCTGTCTTGTCTTGCTTCAACCTTTCCTCTTCCTGGACACAGTGCGAGATGAGCTCATTCAGAGACCAAGTCTCTTTCTGACAGTTATAGCTCACCTGGAACTGGTTAAACTGATGAGGAAGAGATATCAAAACCAGATGCACCAGCAAGTCCTCAGAGAGGTCAAGCTTCAGTGCTTTCAACTTTGAAGCAAGATGAGACATTTCCATAATGTACTCCCTGATGTTACCCTTACCCTTGTACCTCACTGAAACTAGGCTTGCCAAAAGTGTACCAATTTCAGACTTTTCACTTTTAGCAAACCTCTTTTCGAGGTCTTGAAGAAAAGCCTTAGCCGTAGCAATGTCGCTAGACATTGTGCCCCTGAATGTTTCTGGAATGGCCCTCTTCATGATCATCATACACATGCGATTCGATCTCTCCCACCTTTCAAACTCCCTCTTTTCATCAGAGGTACTCTTATCCGTAATGACGGGAGGAGAGTCAATCCTTATCGCAAGGTCTAAATCCATGACTCCGAGAACTATCAACAAATTCTCTTGCCACGATTTAAAATTAGAGCCATTTAACATAGGAATAGAATTTATGTTGGAATGAATATTTGCAGGAGTTAAATCTGAACAGAGAACAAAAAAACCAAATATACATGCTCAATCAAATATCCAAATAAAATAATCAATAAATTCAAATAAGGTAAACCCCCATAAACAGAATATCGAGCACTCCATTAATGTTTCATCTTTGGACAAAAGATTAACTTGTAAGTGATATCCTGGCACAGCAGTCAAACACTGATAGTAACTATCATGTCAAATAACAACCTTCCTTTGGGCCGATTTATTATTCACATGAAAAATCGAATAACTATCACATGTTTACCACCACAATTGCATATGTGATTATATTAAATGTTAACATTCCTTTGGGCCGATCAATATTCATATAAATCACATATACCCAAAATCCTTTTGTATTTCAAAATAAAATTAATTTCCATAAAAGAGGTCACTTTGGCGACATTTTATTTCAATTAATCAATTTTAGAAATACATATAACCTTATCATTATTTGAATTAATGAATATTTAACCTTAACCGAATAAACCTGAACCGATTTTTTTAAAAAAAAAAATTCGGAAATTCCGTACGGGTTGGGTCGGATCCGTACGACTCGACCCGGATCCGTACGGTTCGGGTCGGCCCGGATCCGTACGACCCAACCCGGATCCATACGGTTCGGGTGGACAACCCAGATCCGTACGGTTCGGGTCGCCCCGGGTCCGTACGACCCGACCCGGATCCGTACCTTTTTCTTTTTTTAAAAAAAAAATCCGAATTTTCGATTTTCCTCTAAAATATTTTGTTGAACAAAAATCGGAATGAAAACCGAAATCTTATACCAAATCTTTACATTTTACAACCAAATATTTTTACCAAAACTGAAACTTTAAAATATTTGGTTTTCAACCAAAATATTTTCCAGATCTGAAATCTTTTCAAAAAAAAATTTTCAGATCTAAACCAAAATAATTTTCAGATCTAAATCCGTATCAATATATTTTTCCAGATCTGAAGCCATGTCAAAAAATTTTTAAACAAAATTTTATTTTTCAGATCTGGATCCAAAAAGTATCCAAAAACTTTAAACAAATCTCAATGATTCAAACATGAATGACTCTGATACCACTTGTTGGGGAAAACCCATAAACCGCATAATCCATCACGTTAAATCATTAAGAATTTGACTGAAAACTTAAGCGGAAGCGTACCTGAAGCCATAATTCTGAATTGATTAGAACGTGTCTTGATCTTCCAGATCTACGCCTCTTTCCTGAGAGAATCCTTTAGTTTTTTCTTCAGAACTATTTTCTTAATGGGGGATAGAATAGTGAAAGTGATAACGCGAGATCTGGGGACCATGACCCTTATTTATAGATAATATCTTCTGATATTTCCGTTTTAACCCATCATAAAAACAGAAATTACACGTATGTCTCTACACATTAAAGGCCCACAACACATTAGATACATTAAAGCCCAATAACCCGAAACATTAATTGATCACTTTATTTTGGGCTTAACTTAATAGACAACCCACAACACATAATTATTCACATATAAGCCCATATAAATAAATTGATCCAACATCCAGCACATGGCCCGACCCTAGACCACCTCCCTAGACCCCGTATGACCCACTTGGCTCGCCCCCAGGCCAACCGTGAGCCACCTTCATCAGCAGGTTCTGAACCTGCTCTCGCGCGAGGAGTTCCTTTTTCATGGGACTCCTCCCCAGCTGCGCTCCAGGGGTCCTAGCCATGCTAGGACCCTTCCTGACCCTGACCCACGTCCATCACGAGCCCCCCTCGAGACCTGGTCGAACCCCAAGCCCCCATGCACAATGATCAAGCCTCATGAATTTGCACAAGTCCTACAGCCTACGGTTTTCCTTTTCTTATTCCTTTCAGTTTCCAGTTTGTTCTATCGAATTTGCAACGTTTTGGTGGGTTTTAGGACTCTTGAAATCATGCAAAAACATCCCTCAAACATATCCTAATCATGGCAGCCCCTTTAGATCATATTAAACATGATTTTGGATGCAATTACAAGCTTTAAAATTAACATATGCCACAAAAACGAATTTGTATTATGATGCACTTGTTTTTCATGCAAAAACACAATTAAATAAAATACTATGGTGTGAAGGATGAGAAAAGAAAGAATTATGGCGTGCCTTTGCGTTTTAAACGCACGAAAAATCGTTGACGACGAAGAACGGCGACGAAGAGACGATGACTTGATTTTTTTCTTGAAGAACCTTCAAACTTTCTAATTAGAATTGTGTGTGCCCTGTCTTGTGTGCAAGGGAGAGTTTGTAAATTGTTGGGGTGTGTGGCCGTGAGAGTGAATAGGTTATGGGGTGTGTTTCTAGTTTTTAAATAGCTAATTAAACACTAACAAAGGTTTAGGCCCATTAGAAAAATTAATTAGGCCCAAAAGTGTTTAATTAAAATACAAAAAATTATTTTGGTAAAATAAGATTGTGAATTTAATAGCCGGGTTGCTAAAAAGTTCGTATTATTTTTATTTTTTTTTTGTTGAAAATCCAACACCGATAAAAATTACGTCCCGACGTATAAAATCACCTCAAACCCCATATTTTCAAAAATAAGAAAAAGCGGCACCATTAATTTAAATAATTAAAAACAATTGTTTAATAAAAACATTTTCTATTTTTCAGCCCCCGGTCTCCGTTCCTCGATCGCAACGCGAATAATCTTTTAAAAATACATTTTAATGCAATCATGTAGAAAAATATATTTTAAACATGCAAATATGCACAACATAATTAATTCGTGCAATTAAAACATTTAATTAAAACACAAAATAATTTAAATAATGGTATGTATGTGGTTTACGTGGACCTAAAAATTTCCGGAGCGTTACATCTAATTTATTTTTAAACTTTGCTTTTATATCGCAATTAGAACATAAGAAAACTGATAACGCTAGCTTATCCCAACTGGGTAAATGCTATGCAAGAAGATCTAAATCATTTTAGTCATAAATAATAGACTATAGACAAGACATAAAAAAAAAAAACTACGATGAATCGTATGCTCCAGTTGTTCGACTGGAAGCAATTAGAATATTCCTTGTCTACGCATCTTTGAAAAATTTCAAAGTCTATCAAATGTGTGAAGAGCGCATTCTTGAATAGTCAGTTACAAGAAGAAATTTACGTAGAACTACCACCATGTTTCGTAAATCATTTACATCTTGAGCATGCTTATCACCTTAACAAAGTTTTATATGGTCTTCCTAGAGTTATGCGAAAATTTACTAAATTAATATAGGAAATGTGAACACCATGCACCAGCCGAAATCACTCCAGCCGAAATCACTCCATTTCAGCATGAAAATCGAGTGAGCACCTTGAACCAAAAAGTGGCCACATTCATCCGGGAGAAGTTAATGCAACCAACCCTTTGATCAAGCCATCAGCGTCATTCATGGAGCCATCAACGCAGCGTCATTCAGGGAGCCATCAACGCAGCGTAATTCATGGAGCGACTGGAGCCTACCTTGTAGAAGGTTGTTCGTGCCTATATAAAGGAGGGCTCCTCATTCGAATTGGCACATCCACTCTCGAAATGCTCTCTAGCAACACTGTAGTCTCGAAGCTCTTCGCCCTCTAGAAGCTCTGCCGCAATCTCGCCGTTCGTGTTTAAGTTTCTTTGAGCAATCAAAATACGGTAAGTGGGTTTTTGCTACTACTTCATTTGGCATAATATATTTCGAAAATAGCTATGACTTTGAAAATGATATCGGCATGATATATTCGTTCTGCTTCGTATGTAACCCTTTTGGAATTTCGTTTATTGAAAGCATGTTGAGTATTTGTAAAAGCACTGTAATGATTCGATTTAGAAATGGTAAAGGAAATTCCGAACTTTGAAATCTTTGTTTAGGCCCTGATGCGGTGGGTTATAATAACCGTTCCTTTGGCCTTGCCCCTTAGAGGAGTAACATATAGGGGACTGATCAGTTAAAAACCATAGAAAATGAGATGATTTCAGTGCTGTATCCGTTGTCTTTTTCTTGTATCTGATTCGACATGCTAAATATTGAAATTGTGATAATTCGTGTATATGTATAACCTCGATATTTTTCATGTCCGATTGACCCCCCATTTACTGAGTATTTTCCCCCGAAATACTCACCCTTACTCTCCCACCCAGATAAGGATGAGAATCAAATTGAGGATGAGGAGCAAGAACACTTTTGGGGATGGTGAAGAAACAGGCTGATTCGTGACCGATTTATTATTCAGTCTTATGTTTTCAGTATTTCGTATTTACGCTTCCGCATGTTTCTATTTCTTTCTGAGTTGTAAAGACGTTGAACTTTTGAGAAATTTATGATAATAAACTGGTTTGGTATATGCTGTACTACGAGGCTAGTTGTCTTGCAGTTATGTGATTGCGAGATAACGCCGGTGTCGACTAACCCCGGTCTCGGGGCATGACATTTAAGTGGTATCAGAGCAGCCAGGTTCATAATCCGGTTGGGGAAGGAAAATGTTCAAAAAATTTTCGGTGGAATTTTATAAATCGGCCAATGCTCTCCCCTCCGAAACGGACCAACGATCAAGACTCCCCATGCTATTGGGAGCCCCAGCGAAAAATCGCGAAATTCCTTCGTTTAGGCCTCCGAAACCTCGATTTTGCCGTTTTAGGAAAGTTTCGTAACTCCTATAACTGTTCGTAGGAAACTCCGAATTCGATTCCGTCAACTGTTCTGGAATCCTCTCGACATATGCTTCGAATCCATATGTCTATCTCGAAACTTTCCATTTTTGGAAATTTTCGAAAAGTTTTCTCTATTTTCCGTTGTTTGACTCTATACGACTCTGACATTTTTATTCTGGCCTATTGTTGATATTCTGAGCATTTCTCTTCTTTTTCCAGGAAATGGCTCGCACACGTTTGACTGCCCGTAAGAGTGTAGCTTCGATTACTCATAGAGAGACGTTCCAACTAGACAGTCCCCGACCTCGCCTGCGCGCCCAGTCCCTTCTACGTTTAGATGAGTTGGCTCCAGCACGCCACGATAGGACGGTTAGGAGGCTGAGAGCTAGCAATATGCAGAGGAGGAATCAAGTGGAGGATCTGACTACCAAGCTATTGGCAGCAGAAAAGAGGATCGATCAGGTATATGAGATGTTCCAACTCGTTAATGAAGATAACGGCGAACTGCGAGAGTCCTTACAACTGACGAGGGGCCAAACCAAACGAGCTATGGATGAATTGGACCGACGTACCGTAGAATTGGCTGAAGCTCGTCACGCACGGGTAAGAGATAAGGAGAGAATGGAAGAGTCGTGGAAGGTGGTCATGCAATTGTCAGAGAATAACCAAAGGCTATCAAGGGAGATAGACGAAAGGAAGGCAAGGGAGAAGGCACTCATTCAGAAGGATCAAGCCAACTGCGCGCGTGCAAAGAATGAGTATTGGACAACGCAATAGGGAAGATTCTGACTCATAAGGAACAGATTGCTGAATTAGAATCGGAGAATCAAAGTCTGCAGATGCAGCTGGCAGAGTTTTTAGACCCGGAGATGCCGGAGGAGGATTCGGAGGAGGAAGAAGCCCCACCTGACGTAGCTGTGGGGAATGGAGAGATATCAGATTAGAATATTTTAGTGAACCATTTTTAGTTTATTTCCGTTGTCGCCATTTTCCATTCCAATAAATTCCCATTCAGTTGTTTATGTTTATTTGAGAAATCAATAAAAGTTGTTATTTCGATTACTTGTTGGCATCAATTTATTTTCGCACAAATTATTCAATGCATTCTATCAAATTTGTGCAACAAATATCTTAGAAACTTGTACACTTGTAGGAAATGGCCGGAAGACCTCCACGAGCCAATCGCAACCCACGGTACGCCAACAACCACAATGACAATAATGAGAATCCGAATCCTGACGGAAATCCACCGCCACCACCTCCCAGAATGGGCCTGAGCCAAGCAGATTTGATGGCTAGAGCCACCATAGTGGCAACAACTATCCAGGGCTTGGGAAACCTCAATGGTAACGGTAATCAGCAGCCTCAACCACCACCGGCACAGAATGGAATCAAGTACCATTACGAGTCCCTTCGTAAGAACCGTTGCCCAGTGTTCAAGGGAGACGCCGACCCTGAAAGTAGCCAGAACTGGTTGAAAAGTGTGGAAACCCAGCTGCGATTATTAGAGATACACGAGGCTTTCAAAGTAGAGGTAATAACACCATTCCTGGAAGATAAGGCGAGCAAGTGGTGGGAAACAGTCTCACCTACCCTGACAGCCGCCGGAGCAATCACTTGGCGACAATTCAGAGATGTCTTTCTCAAACAATATTTCCCAGCAGAAGTCAGACTACAGAAATTGAGCGAGTTTGAGAACTTCTCGCAAACACCAGTCATGTCAGTGGTAGATTACACCTCCCGATTCAATGACCTCGGAACTTATGCCCCGACAATCATGGCAGATGGAGTTCTGAAAATGCACAGATACAAAAAAGGATTGAGCAGCCGTATTCAGTCATCCTTAGCAGTTTATCAACCTACGAGCTTTGCTGATTTAATGGGAGCAGCAATAAGAGCTGAGACCGACATCAAGCGTCGGGAGGACGAGAACAAGAATAAACGGCCTCTTACTGGACAGCCATCTCAAGGGAAGCCACCATTCAAGAGATCGAATCAGTCCAGTGGACCCTTCAAAGGTGCTTCGTCCCACCCATCTTACCAAGAACCAAAGATGTGCCCCAAATGTAATAACCGTCATTCAGGAGAATGCCACCGACAGACGGGAGCATGTTTCAATTGTGGAAAATTAGGGCATCGAGTTGCTAATTGCCCCGAGCCATTGAAGAGAAGTACAAAGCCTAATGCCGATGCTAACCCCAACAAACCAAGGGAGAATAAGCCCAACGCTCGTGTGTTTGCAATAACCCAAGAAGAAGCAGATGATGCAAACGATGTCGTGGCAGGTACCATTTTTGTCAATGAAATGCCAGCTTATGTGTTGTTTGACAGTGGTGCTACTCATTCATTCATATCTAAAAGATTCACTAAGAAACTAGGGCTTACACCTGAATTACTAGTCGAACCATTTAGAGTAGCAACTCCTACTAGTAAGACAATCGAAACACATAGAGTACACCGACAGTGTAAGATCTGCATCCATGAGCACCTATTCCAAGCAGAATTGATACAACTGAAAATGGTGGAATTCGACATCATCTTAGGAATGGATTGGCTAGCAAGAAACAATGCGATGGTAGATTGCAAGGGAAAGAGCGTTAGGCTTCGAACCCCGAGCCAAAAAGAGGTCGTGTATCATGGCAAATCCAAGGAACAGAAGTCACTTCTTTCCGCATCCCAAGCATGGAAAGCCGTGAAATCCGGAGCAGATATCTATCTAGCAATGATTAACGTAGTGGAGGAAGAGATTGAACTTAAACCAGTGGATATCCCTATCGTGCGAGAATTCCCAGACGTCTTTCCGGAAGAACTACCAGGGACAATCCCGGACCGTGAAATTGAGTTCGAAATCAATTTAGTGCCCGGAGCGGCACCCATCTCCAAGGCACCATACCGAATGGCACCAGCTGAACTTAAGGAGCTAAAAGAGCAACTTCAAGAATTGCTAGACAAAAAGCAGATTCGACCAAGTGCGTCTCCATGGGGAGCTCCAGTACTTTTTGTCAAGAAGAAATATGGGAGCATGAGACTGTGCATTGACTATGTAATGCCCAGAAATTATGAGAAATGATAAGACAAGATTATAAAGTGTTGCCAAGATGGAAAAATAAGAAATTCTTGAGAATGCAGCACCCCACCCGCGGTGCTAGACATCACCGCACCCGCGGTGCATGTGCAGAAAATGGAGTGCAAATCCCGTAGCCACACCGCACCCGCGGTATTAGACGGAGTGCACCCGCGCTGTGACACCGCACCCGCGGTCTTGTAGGCAGCGCACCCGCGGTCAAGCTTCGGGAAATCTGGATAGAATCGACGAAACGGGACCGCACCCGCGGTGCATATATGACTGCACCCGCGGTGCGACGTGCAACATGAAAAATGATGCCACGTTTCAGACTTCGCATGCAATATATATATAGATGTTTGACACGTTATTTCTGCAGAAATTCAGAAAAGGGCCGAGATTTTGAGAGAAAAATCCTTACGCCTTTTTGAGTTGCGATTGTGGAAGATCCGTCTATCAAAATTCGAATCCGGAAGCAGTATCGTGCTCCTCGTGTTAAGAGCTACACAAGGACGTAAGTTTTGTTACGTTTTGAGATGTTTTGAAAATATGATGTTGCTAGAATTGCATGTGATTCAGATATGGTGTTTCTACTACCGTAGATATCTTATAATTGAAGTCAGATGAAAGAACAGACTATGTCTGTAATTGTTATGATTTTTTGAAAGATAGTGACTGAGATTTTATATTAGAATTGTGTTAGTACTCAGAGTATGATTGTATTGACACCGATTATGAGTTTCAGTATTATATTTGTGATGTTCAGATTGACGGGGTTATTCAGATTGTATTGTTATGCCGTCGAAACATCAGTTGAGTTAGATTGATCAGATTCAGATATGTTTTCGATTAGATTGTGATATTACTGATATGACTCAGATTGTATCTTGTTTAGACATTGATCAGATTGTATACTGATTTGAGTATTGATCAGAACAGATTGTGAATTGAGTTATGTACTGATACAGCGTATTCGATATTGTCATTTCAGATTGATATGGACAAAGTTGAATACGGATCATCATCTTCGTCAGACCGGGACGACAAAGGTATAATTCATGTGATATTTGGGAAGATATTACTCAAATCAGATCCTATTTGAGTTTCCCAATTAAATCACATACTAGACCTATTGTTTATCTCTTGATATGATTATGATTGCTTATAGATTTGTTTATAGATTTGTGTACAAATCGTGTTATGCTTTGTTTACAGACCATGTAGCATTACATTAGAATGATTATGCTTGTTTACAGATTGTGTATTCATGCATTAAGATAGGACAGTCTGGAGATCAGGCAGACTACTAGACGTTCGGTGATATCACAGCTTAGGGGAAGATCACCGCCCCTATTGTAGACGCGGATACAGATCAGGTCGAAGTCTAGGAATAAGACGTACAGCACCTCGATTGGGAGGGTAGGTGACAGACAGTGACGTCTTATTCACAACGGGATCCCTAGAGTTATAGATCGAGTCAAGTCTAGACATGATTTGATTAGAACTGCATACTTATATGGATGTGGCTCCTAGATCATAGGACCATCATTACTGCTTTCAGTTGGGTTAGCATGTTTTATGATTCAGATTGTTTATATGCGTGTTTTTCTGATTTGAGTTACATGCTTATTCGATTAATTTCATAGATTATGAAATAGATTGTTTTTATACATGATAGCATGCTTTATAAATTAGTTTGTTTATATACATGCTTACCATGCTTTATACTGGGATTTATTCTCACCGGAGTTATCCGGCTGTTGTCTTGTTTTGTATGTGTGCATGACAACAGGTGGGGCTGGATCAGGGTCGAGATGACGATGAGAGAAGACGAGTGAGCGTGGTGATTCCGGACTTATAGTAGACTTGGTTTATTACTTGAATTTAGTAGTTGAACCTTAGACTAGTTTGAATTAGAAGTGTGTTGTACAAGACTTGTACAATTATTATACTGATTTGTATAATAGATAAATGCCATTACCTTCCGCACTTTATGTTAAAAAGAAAAATTTTTAGACCCTGTTTTATCTTAATTGATAATTAAATCCCAAAGATGATTAATAAGACAGATCAGCGTCCGGGTCCCTACAACAGGTGGTATCAGAGCGATAGATCCTTTAGATTGAGATAGTCAGAGTTGATAGATTCTTTAGATTGAGATAGAAGAGAATGAGCGGGGTATATTGAATTTTCTTTCCTTGCATGTGATTGCTAGCATGAGAATTATCTTAATGTTGACTTGCATGATGTGTGCTAGAATGATTTATCGCTTTCTCTATTACATATTGTTTGTTATCTGAGTTGATTGCAGCATGTAATGGTTAAGCCTGAATCAGAACCGAGTCTGGATCAGAGGTATATGATCAGAGGAGGGCTGAGAAAGACTGTATAGATTGGGTACTAATATGTTTGATATTCAGATATACCACCTCGGAGATTTCCAGAAAGGGGTAGTACTTCGTCTGAACAGCTAGATGCATCAGAAGCTCAGCTAGAAGAAAAGATGAAAGAATTTGAATTATTACAGCCGCCGACCTTGAGTGGTACCGAGACATCTGAAGACTGTCAGAACTGGTTTGATGATATAGAAATTTTGTTTGATTTACTTGATTGTACAGATGAACAGAGGGTTAAAATGGTGCCTTATCAGTTACGAGAAGCCGCCAGGAGTTGGTGGATTACCAGTAGAAGAATGTGGGAACAGAGAGGTACAGTGATTTCGTGGGAAATATTCAGAACTGAATTTTATCGAAGATTTTTCCCAGTATCGTACCGAGAGGACAAGAAATTAGAGTTTGAGAATTTGAGCCAAGGGCAGCTGAATATTGATCAATATGCTGCTAAATTCTCGATTTTACTGCGTTTTGCTCCTCAAATAGCTGGAAATGATGAAGCTGTAGTGAATCAGTTCATCAGAGGACTGAATTCGGAGGTAGTTGCATTTATGAATTTGCAACGACCTTACCATTTTGCTGACATCCTGAGTAGAGCAAAGAGAGCTGAGGCGAGTCTGACTAGACAGCTAGGGAGGTTGTGCATGAAGCCATCCCAAACCCAGCAATCCCCTCTTCGATTCGATCGAGGCAGTACGAGTGAAAAGCAAGATTTGCTGAAAGTTCAAAAGAAGCCATTTAAGAAGTCGGGAAGTGGTTCCTCTAGCTCAAGTAGTTCCAATCCAAGCCATATCGATGACTATTGTAGGAATTGCGGAGGGAGACATTCCTCAGAGCAATGCAAAGGAGTGCTGGGTAGATGCAATATCTGTAAACAGCTGGGGCATTTTGCTAAAGTTTGTCCCCAGAGAGGCTTCCGAAGAGGTTAGGGAGCTGAGTCATTGGTGGTAATGACAGAAGAACAGACTCAGAACACGTCATAGGTACTATTCTTTTATGATTATATTGCATATGTATTGATGTATACTAATGCATTCATTATGAGTATCTTTGAAAGAATTGCATTGATATATGTTGTATCTGTTGAGTCTGGTTGTACTGTAGTATTGATTCCTGTATTTTGGGGAAAAGAAAGATAGATATCAGAGATTTCTGTGAAATATCATAAACTACAGTAAGATAAGAATGAGATCGAGTTAGATTAGGATGTACTTGTGTTACAGATTTGATTGCATTATTGATAATAGTATGCTAAACAAGTACAGAACCATTATAGTCTCCTTTCAGGAGATTACAAGAGTTAGACCAGATACAGCTACTGAGTGGAGATTTTGCAATAAGGATTCTAGATTTAGAATTCCTTTGATATTGTCGTATATGACTCGATTGTTACAGAAAGGAACAGATGGTATCCTTATGTACTCAGTAGATGTACTGAAATCGAGCTTAACATTGGCAGATTTGCCAGTGATATACGAGTTGGTAGATGTTTGCCTAGATAAGATTTTAGATTTGCTTTATATCAGAAAGATAGATTTCAGAATTGAATTCAGATCAGATACTGATTGTTGTTTTAGAATTCAGAACAGAATGATATTGAGTGTACAGAATGTTACAGAATGAATTGAAAAATCAGTAGAAGAATATCGACCAGGAGTTACATCCGATTTTGTGTGGCTCTTTGGCATGTTTCAGTATATTCAGAGATGTTCTGATGATTCTATGCTTGTTATATCTATGAGATTTTGATATGTTAACAGCATCTGATTGATTAAACGGAATATTTGAAGATTTATTGAATATTCAGAGAACCGTGATTATTGTATACAGAAATTAGTCAGGTATGAATTATAATTGAAACAGATTGTATTCAGAATATATGATATCTGCAGTTTGTATACCGATTTATTTGCACCGTTGAGACAGAAATCAGTGACTGTAAACGACACAGGTAACAGATATAACAGAATTAGCAGGAATGTTAGAAAGTCAGAATTGCTGAGTTTTACAGATTTTCTTATTCTCTTATTTCCTTATTATGTTATATCTGCTTGCGTATTGTGATTGCTCTAAATCAGTATTTGAGACATCTTATATTGTTTGGGAGCATACTCTAATTGCAGAGGAGATATGGCAGATGATTTGGGCACTATGAAGATTGATCAGTAGTCAGAATTATCAGTATTGCCAGCAATCGTTGTTTTATGAGTTTTCTTAAACTCACTAGATCTGTATAGGTTATCTTTATCTCGAATCTGATTGATATTACTGTGGTTTGTATGTATGTTTGATACAGAATATTGTAAACAGTTGAGATCTAGTTGCAACAGTTTAGAAATGTGATCAGAATGCTCAGAATTTTATTTCGATAATCAGAACCGAGTTTCGATTAGAGTAACTGATATGTGAATTGTGTTTGTATAAGATTGATTATTTTGTGATATCCGAATGTTTCAGAATTGTATAACATAATTGATAGTTATAATCAGAACCGAATACCAGGTAGATATTTCTTCTTTATTTTATATTATTAACTGATTGTTTATACCGAATAGTGCGAATCAGATATCACAAATGGTGTCAGACATGCACAGTGATGGATTCAGTTTTCATTCGGATAACAGATAGTTGTGAGATAAGCAGATTAGAGCAATGATGGCAGAAAATTGTACAGAAATGTTAGCAGGAATTGTACTGATAGGTCTGAATTGCTAACAGGAGAAAGCAGAAAGATAGAAATCAGAAGATTTGTTACAGAATAAGTATATTTCTGAATAGAAATGAGAGTACATTTCTATGGTTTTCGTAATGACATTACAGCTATTTTCTTTAGATTTTGATATGATATGATTAAGATTGACAGATTGTTCAATCTATATCTATCAGTTTGTACCAGATTACGTACAAACAGAACTAGATAACATAGATCGATGCCAAAGAAATGATCAGATGGATTAGAATATTGAATTAGATGATATCAGATTGTGATTTTGATGGAGTTGTACTTGTGATAGACTATATCATAAGCTCTCTTGTGCAGATTTATTACAGATTGGCAGGTAGTCAGAAACATTGACAGATAGTCAAGGTGTAATAATCAGATATTGGCAGATATTGGTAGAACTTTAGTGCTGGATGATAGCACTAGTTATCCAGATAGTTCAGCATGAATAGATTTAAGACACCAATGGCGGATGATGACGATTGGGATTTGAAGATAAAGACTGAATATGTCCTAGATTGGGATAAGCAAATGTGATAACAGCTACAGGTAGTATTGTTTTGTTATAACTTACAGGTTGGTATATACGGATGTTGTATAACCAATATGATGAGATGAATTCAGTCAGAAGGATTGTGAAAAGTATTGTGACAGGATACTTCATGAATTCGTATTCCAGATGGGGATCAGGGATTTGAGTTTTGATTTAAACTCTAGTATACATTTCTTCTCGTATATCTGAATTGATGTCTTATGAGTTCAGGGACGAACTCAAATCTAAGAGGGGGAGAAATGTAATGCCCAGAAATTATGAGAAATGATAAGACAAGATTATAAAGTGTTGCCAGGATGGAAAAATAAGAAATTCTTGAGAATGCAGCACCCCACCCGCGGTGCTAGACATCACCGCGCCCGCGGTGCATGTGCAGAAAATGGAGTGCAAATCCCGTAGCCACACCGCACCCGCGGTATTAGACGGAGTGCACCCGCGCTGTGACACCGCACCGCGGTCTTGTAGGCAGCGCACCCGCGGTCAAGCTTCGGGAAATCTGGATAGAATCGACGAAACGGGACCGCACCCGCGGTGCGACGTGCAACATGAAAAATGATGCCACGTTTCAGACTTCGCATGCAATATATATATAGATGTTTGACACGTTATTTCTGCAGAAATTCAGAAAAGGGCCGAGATTTTGAGAGAAAAATCCTTACGCCTTTTTGAGTTGCGATTGTGGAAGATCCGTCTATCAGAATTCGAATCCGGAAGCAGTATCGTGCTCCTCGTGTTAAGAGCTACACAAGGACGTAAGTTTTGTTACGTTTTGAGATGTTTTGAAAATATGATGTTGCTAGAATTGCATGTGATTCAGATATGGTGTTTCTACTACCGTAGATATCTTATAATTGAAGTCAGATGAAAGAACAGACTATGTCTGTAATTGTTATGATTTTTTGAAAGATAGTGACTGAGATTTTATATTAGAATTGTGTTAGTACTCAGAGTATGATTGTATTGACACCGATTATGAGTTTCAGTATTATATTTGTGATGTTCAGATTGACGGGGTTATTCAGATTGTATTGTTATGCCGTCGAAACATCAGTTGAGTTAGATTGATCAGATTCAGATATGTGTTCGATTAGATTGTGATATTACTGATATGACTCAGATTGTATCTTGTTCAGACATTGATCAGATTGTATACTGATTTGAGTATTGATCAGAACAGATTGTGAATTGAGTTATGTACTGATACATCGTATTCGATATTGTCTTTTCAGATTGATATGGACAAAGTTGAATACGGATCATCATCTTCGTCAGACCGGGACGACAAAGGTATAATTCATGTGATATTTGGGAAGATATAACTCAAATCAGATCCTATTTGAGTTTCCCAATTAAATCACATACTAGACCTATTGTTTATCTCTTGATATGATTATGATTGCTTATAGATTTGTTTATAGATTTGTGTACAAATCGTGTTATGCTTTGTTTACAGACCATGTAGCATTACATTAGAATGATTATGCTTGTTTACAGATTGTGTATTCATGCATTAAGATGGACAGTCTGGAGATCAGGCAGACTACTAGACGTTCGGCGATATCACAGCTTAGGGGAAGATCACCGCCCCTATTGTAGACGCGGATACAGATCAGGCCGAAGTCTAGGAATAAGACGTACAGCACCTCGATTGGGAGGGTAGGTGACAGACAGTGACGTCTTATTCACAACGGGATCCCTAGAGTTATAGATCGAGTCAAGTCTAGACATGATTTGATTAGAACTGCATACTTATATGGATGTGGCTCCTAGATCATAGGACCCATCATTACTGCTTTCAGTTGGGTTAGCATGTTTTATGATTCAGATTGTTTATATGCGTGTTTTTCTGATTTGAGTTACATGCTTATTCGATTAATTTCATAGATTATGAAATAGATTGTTTTTATACATGATAGCATGCTTTATAAATTAGTTTGTTTATATACATGCTTACCATGCTTTATACTGGGATTTATTCTCACCGGAGTTATCCGGCTGTTGTCTTGTTTTGTATGTGTGCATGACAACAGGTGGGGCTGGATCAGGGTCGAGATGACGATGAGAGAAGACGAGTGAGCGTGGTGATTCCGGACTTATAGTAGACTTGGTTTATTACTTGAATTTAGTAGTTGAACCTTATACTAGTTTGAATTAGAAGTGTGTTGTACAAGACTTGTACAATTATTATACTGATTTGTATAATAGATAAATGCCATTACCTTCCGCACTTTATGTTAAAAAGAAAAATTTTTAGACCCTGTTTTATCTTAATTGATAATTAAATCCCAAAGATGATTAATAAGACAGATCAGCGTCTGGGTCCCCACAGACTATAGGGAATTGAATAAGATCACTATCAAGAACAAGTACCCTCTTCCAAGGATAGATGACCTGTTTGATCAGCTTAAGGGAGCCACAGTGTTTTCCAAATTGTATTTGAGAACGGGCTACCACCAATTGAAGGTCAGAGCTGAAGACATCCCAAAGACGGCCTTTCGGACAAGGTATGGACACTACGAATTCACGGTGATGCCTTTTGGTCTGACAAACGCACCAGCAGCCTTTATGGACCTAATGAACGGAGTATTCAAGCCGTTTCTGGATCGATTCATAGTGGTATTCATTGATGACATCCTTGTCTACTCTCCTAGCAAGGAAGATCACGAAGAGCATCTCCGCCTCACTCTACAAACCTTAAGAGAGAAAGAACTCTATGCCAAGTTCAAGAAATGCGAATTCTGGCTAAACAGTGTATCCTTTTTAGGGCATGTGATATCGGAAGCAGGAGTATCAGTAGATCCAAAGAAAGTGGAGTCAATTCTAGATTGGCCGAAACCGAGAAACGCCACAGACATTAGAAGTTTTCTTGGATTGACGGGCTACTACAGGAAATTCGTTGAAGGATTCTCTTCCATAGCCGTACCATTAACAAGGCTTACTCAAAAGAATTCTAAATTCATTTGGGATGACAACTGCGAGAAAAGTTTTCAGACATTGAAAGAAAAGCTCGCGTCTACACCAGTGTTAGTCTTGCCCACTGAAGATAAGGATTTCACCATCTACAGTGACGCATCGAAGGAAGGGTTGGGATGTGTACTCATGCAAGAAGGAACAGTGATTGCCTATGCTTCAAGGCAGTTGAAGCCGCATGAACGAAATTACCCCACTCACGACCTCGAACTGGCAGCAGTCGTCTTTGCTTTGAAGATATGGAGACATTATCTCTATGGCTCCAAGTGCGAAATCTTCACGGACCACCAGAGCCTCAAATACTTGTTCACCCAAAAAGAATTAAATATGAGACAAAGGCGATGGATTGAGCTGTTGAAGGATTATGACTTGACTATAAGCTACCATCCAGGCAAGGCAAACAAAGTAGCTGATGCTTTGAGTAGGAGGAATATGAATAAGGTGACCTTAGCTGCACTCTCCGCTCAACCATGTCTGCGAGAAATCGTCAAGTTGAACCAGGATCGAGACCCAGTTCTAGCAAAACTTAAGGAACAAGCTAAGGAAGCAAAGTCTCAAGATACTCAGATCGACGACAAAGGAGTCCTTTGGATGAAAGGACGATTGTGCGTACCAGACGTAGATAACCTTCGAAAAGAAGTAATGTCAGAAGCACATAAGTCGAAATTTTCAGTCCATCCTGGCAGTACCAAGATGTACAGAGACTTAAAGAAGAATTGCTGGTGGAGTGGAATGAAAAAGGATGTTGCGATATTTGTTTCCAAATGTCTTGTGTGCCAACAGGTCAAAGCAGAGCACCAAAGGCCTGGAGGACTTCTTCAACCTCTATAAATTCCAGAATGGAAATGGAAACACATCTCCATGGACTTTGTGGTTGGGTTACCAAAGTCTAGACAAAGCCATGATGGCATCTGGGTAATCGTAGACAGACTCACAAAATCTGCGCATTTCTTACCAGTCCGCATGAACTATAATTTGGACAAGCTAGCCACGTTGTACATGAATAATATCGTACGATTACATGGAGTCCCAGTCAGCATATTGTCAGTCAGAGACCCGAGGTTTGTATCTCGTTTTTGGAAAAGTTTTCAACAAGCCATGGGAACTAAGGTCACCCTCAGTACGGCCTACCACCCTCAGACCGATGGTCAAACAGAGAGGACAATTCAAACTTTAGAAGACATGCTGAGAGCATGTGCCCTAGACTTTAGCGGTAATTGGAGTGAACATCTGCCTCTGATTGAGTTTGCTTACAATAACAGTTTTCACAGCAGCATCGGAATGGCGCCGTATGAAGCTCTGTATGGGCGAAAATGTCGGTCACCACTATATTGGGACGAAGTAGGAGAAAAGGCCATCACTGGACCCGAATTGATCCAAGAAACAGTGGATAAAATCGCTACAATCAAGGAGAGACTTAAAGTGGCACAAGACCGACAGAAAAGTTGGGCTGACTTGAAAAGAAGACCAGTGGAATTCATAGCGGGAGATAAAGCATACTTGAAAGTATCACCAATGAAAGGTGTGGTTCGATTCAACAAAGCCGGGAAACTGAACCCTAGATATGTTGGACCTTTTGAAATTCTAGGGAAAGTGGGGAAACTTGCATACAGATTGGCACTACCACCGAGTATGTCTAGAATCCATAATGTTTTCCATGTGTCACAACTAAGAAGATATGTTTCGGATCCAAGCCACATCCTCGAAGCTGAACCACTCTTAGTCGAGGGAGACTTGAATGAAGGCCTTACTTATAAGGAAGTCCCGATCAGAATTGTGGATGCCAAGGACCAAGTGCTAAGACGACGAACGATTCCATACGTCAAAGTACAATGGTCCAATCACACCGAAAGAGAAGCCACTTGGGAACTCGAAGAGAAAATGAGAAACCATTACCCTTACCTTTTCGAAGGACAAGATGATCCAAGTTTCGAGGACGAAACTTACATTAAGGAGGGGAGAATGTGAACACCATGCACCAGCCGAAATCACTCCAGCCGAAATCACTCCATTTCAGCATGAAAATCGAGTGAGCACCTTGAACCAAAAAGTGGCCACATTCATCCGGGAGAAGTTAATGCAACCAACCCTTTGATCAAGCCATCAGCGTCATTCATGGAGCCATCAACGCAGCGTCATTCAGGGAGCCATCAACGCAGCGTAATTCATGGAGCGACTGGAGCCTACCTTGTAGAAGGTTGTTCGTGCCTATATAAAGGAGGGCTCCTCATTCGAATTGGCACATCCACTCTCGAAATGCTCTCTAGCAACACTGTAGTCTCGAAGCTCTTCGCCCTCTAGAAGCTCTGCCGCAATCTCGCCGTTCGTGTTTAAGTTTCTTTGAGCAATCAAAATACGGTAAGTGGGTTTTTGCTACTACTTCATTTGGCATAATATATTTCGAAAATAGCTATGACTTTGAAAATGATATCGGCATGATATATTCGTTCTGCTTCGTATGTAACCCTTTTGGAATTTCGTTTATTGAAAGCATGTTGAGTATTTGTAAAAGCACTGTAATGATTCGATTTAGAAATGGTAAAGGAAATTCCGAACTTTGAAATCTTTGTTTAGGCCCTGATGCGGTGGGTTATAATAACCGTTCCTTTGGCCTCGCCCCTTAGAGGAGTAACATATAGGGGACTGATCAGTTAAAAACCATAGAAAATGAGATGATTTCAGTGCTGTATCCGTTGTCTTTTTCTTGTATCTGATTCGACATGCTAAATATTGAAATTGTGATAATTCGTGTATATGTATAACCTCGATATTTTTCATGTCCGATTGACCCCCCATTTACTGAGTATTTTCCCCGAAATACTCACCCTTACTCTCCCACCAAGATAAGGATGAGAATCAAATTGAAGATGAGGAGCAAGAACACTTTTGGGGATGGTGAAGAAACAGGCTGATTCGTGACCGATTTATTATTCAGTCTTATGTTTTCAGTATTTCGTATTTACGCTTCCGCATGTTTCTATTTCTTTCTGAGTTGTAAAGACGTTGAACTTTTGAGAAATTTATGATAATAAACTGGTTTGGTATATGCTGTACTACGAGGCTAGTTGTCTTGCAGTTATGTGATTGCGAGATAACGCCGGTGTCGACTAACCCCGGTATCGGGGCGTGACAGGAAAAATTTGAAATGTGCATAATGGTGAACCCAATTCATAATAGCGCAATTAATTTTGTTATTGTTCCTAAATTTTTCTTCTGCAATTTCCGTTAAATTCTTTATTTAATTTACCGAAGGAGTTAGAACTAACAACTGAATCATGTTCCATGTTGCTTGAACGTAGAAGTCAGATTATTAAAAACTTTGACACGATTCCGGACTTGAAAAGCCCCAAATTTTTGTGATAAATATTAAATTTGTTATAACCTTATTTTTAATCGCAAAATCACCTTTATCCATTTTGATAAATATCATTTCATCTCTTAATAATTTTCACAAATACCACTTTGACCATTTTAAAAAATTACATTTTATAAGCTTTATTTTTGTTAATTTAATAATTACTTCATAAACAAACTTTGAAAAAGAGTATATTAATTCTTAGTATAATGAAGGCAACATTTTGGTAGTTTTGAAATAGGACAAAAACTTGTATGAGACGGTCTCACGGATCGTATTTTGTGAGACATAGCTCTTATTTGTGTTATCCATGAAAAAATATTACTTTTTATGCTAAGAATATTACTCTTTATTGTGAATATTTGTGACACCTCTGACCTCTTTAAATAAAATACACAGCGAAAATTAAAATTTTCTTTAAAATACGGAAGGAGTTTCAAAATACATTTCTTTAAACATCTTTACAAAATAACAATACATGATCATTTGAATGACATAACAAAATACAAAACATCATTCCTATGATCATGCCAAAATCTTCCTTCCAACGGTGTATGCATATGACCCCCTGTCCACAGTCAACGTCCCGGGCCACCACTCTGATCTGCATCACATGAAATAACTGAAATGAGAATAAATCTCAGCAAGTGGAACTCTTACATAGCAATGACAATAAACTCTGTAAAACATAGCTTTGAAATCATAAATACCATCAACTCTGAATCATAAACTCTGAACATGAATATCATAGCAATAGCATATAAATAACATGGTATTTCTCTTTACTCTGGTTGGATTGATATCAATAGTATCTCTGCTCTGGGGTGCTCGTATCCCAAATCGATATAAACCGATAACTCTGAGGGATATAAGCCTATGGTCGTTGATCAACTAATTGCATGCAATCTCTGACTATGTATTTATCAATCCAGAAAACATTTAAACTCTCTCTTGGCATTAAAAACACTTTGAAACTATATCTTTTCTCTTGTGTTCCCTTTGAACAATAATTGAGACATCAATTGTCTCCAATAAACATAGCAATGGAATCAATACATAACAATGAATCAATTGAAGGGAATATCATATTAAAACCTTTAAAACACAATACATATAACATCATGTGAGCAAAATGGATAAATTTCCACTTACAAATCAATAGAACACCTCAATCAAAGCTCTTGAACACCACCTACAACAATAATCCATAAATAACACCAACATCAACTCTATATCCAAGAATCCAAGCTAAATAATCCACAAGAACAACAAACCCAAGTCAACTCTTAACTCAAAACCTTAAAAGAATCGCACCAAAAGCTTACCTTAGCTTCCTAGCACCAAGGAGAACCACGATCTCAAGTCGAAACGCAAACTAAACGCTTGAATCGAAGATAGGAAGTGAAAGAAATGGATGAAAACCCTAAGAAATGGAGAGAATTTCGAAATGAAAGAGGAGGAAAAAGAGTAAAGTGAAGCCAACCACTCCAAAAAGTAACTAAATATCTCGCCCATACCTCCACCACGGGTGCGCTGCCACAAGCACCGCAGGTGCGCCTAGCTCACGGCACAATACAAAATTCTGGAACACTCGGACCGCGGGGGCGGCGCTGCAGACACCGCGGGTGCGGTCATCACCGCGGGTGCGGTCCTTGCACTACCGCAGGTGCGGTCCTGCCACGGCTTCCCAACTCCAAAATCATGAATAGTACACCGCGGGGGCACTCCTCTAAGAGCGCGGGTGCACTCTGGTCACGGCAATGATCAAAACTCAACCAACTAAAATTGATCCGAAACTCTGAAACGAACAACCAACAACAACTAATACCTCAAGACAATAATAACCAATAATACTATGGCTCAAAACACAACTCTAAACATCTAATCACATAACCCAAATAACAAGCAAAGCTTAAACCGTACCGTACACCAGGCTCGGCTATTACAATATTGGTAGGGTTGACCCGTCTCATAGATAAATATTCGTGAGACCGTCTCACAAAAGACCTACTCTTTATTACAAAAACTTGTGTGAGACGGATCTCTTATTTGGGTCATTAATGAAAAAATATTACTTTAATACTAAAAATATTAATTTTTATTGTGAATATCGATAAAGTTGTCATGTCTTACCGATAAAGATTCGTGAGATCATATAACAAGAGACATATTCTAATTTTATTTGATCTCATATGATGAAATTTATCCTTCTATATAAGTTCAGATTTCACTTTGTTTATTCAATAACAAGCTAATAAATGACATATTAAATTTTAAACATAATAATAAAAATATTAATATTGTTTTGTTTTAAAAAAAACATAAAAAAACAAATCCGGTGATTTGGAATCCCTAATTTTCTTGATTTAGTGCTGTCATCTCTTTCTTCGCCGATACTCATTGCGCCACTGTTCTCTGCGTTCTTCAATTTTTTCTCTCTTTAAATTCTTACTACCCAACTGAATTTCAAAGCTTCGCATTCTAGATTTGGATCACTGTAAAGTACGGAACGGAGAAGCGATATCGGCGGAAGACGTTGCGCCCCCTAGTGGTTCGTTTGCGGCTCCGGAAACAATGGCCATATGTTCTTGTGAAATGAGCTTGAATCCTGTTTTCAGCCCCATCTCCACCACAAGATTATCCAAATCTCCGTCTCATCTTCCATCTTCCTTGAGATTCAGTGTATCTGCCTCAGCTCAACCATCCTCCAATTCCAAATCTGTAGCAATCAATGCGGTAGAACCCAAACCTGTGTTCACTTCCGTCAAATCTTTCGCCCCCGCTACCGTAGCTAACCTGGGTCCTGGCTTCGACTTTCTGGGCTGCGCCGTAGATGGGATCGGAGACTACGTCAACCTTCGAGTCGACCCGGATGTTCGCCCTGGTGAGGTTTCCATTTCTGACATCTCCGGAGCTGGGTCGAAACTCAGCAAGAATCCATTGTGGAATTGCGCTGGTATCGCTGCCATCGCTGTCATGAAGATGCTGGAAGTTCGATCGGTTGGCGTCTCCCTCTCCCTCGAGAAGGGTCTACCCCTCGGCAGTGGTCTAGGCTCCAGCGCAGCAAGTGCAGCTGCTGCTGCAGTAGCCGTTAACGAGCTTTTCGGAGGGCTGTTGTCTCCATCAGAGCTCGTTATCGCGGGGCTCGAGTCGGAGGCGAAGGTCTCTGGATACCATGCTGACAATATAGCTCCGTCTATCATGGGAGGTTTCATTTTGGTTAGAAGTTATGATCCTCTTGAACTAATGCAATTAAAGCTCCCTCAAGAAAACAAACTATTCTTTGTGTTAGTAAATCCGGAATTTGAAGCTCCCACCAAGAAAATGAGAGCTGTATTGCCAAAAGAAATCACGATGTTCCACCATGTGTGGAATTCTAGCCAGGCCGGGGCATTGGTTGCATCTCTTTTGCAAGGAGACTTGAAAGGATTGGGCAGTGCATTGTCATCGGATAAGATAGTCGAGCCAAGGAGGGCTCCATTAATTCCGGGAATGGAGGCAGTAAAGAAAGCTGCCATCGCTGCTGGGGCGTTTGGGTGTACAATAAGTGGGGCAGGGCCAACTGCCGTCGCGGTGACGGATGATGAAGAGAGGGGTAGAGAAATTGGGGAAAGAATGGTCGAGGCCTTCATGAAAGAAGGAAACTTGAAGGCTTTAGCCATGGTGAAGCAACTCGATCGAGTTGGAGCTAGGCTTGTAAGCAGTGTTCCTCTATAATGTAATTTCATTAGCTTTTTTCCTGTTTCTGATGCTTCTGCAATTGGTTAGAATTTTTGGCTATTTTTTGAACTTTTGATTCTTCTAGAGACAAAACTCCAGTCTTTGGCTGGCTAGCGTTCTCTGTGCTGGGATGAATTTCTAGTCAGTTATGTTACATTTTTGGTCATTTATTATTTAGAGGCCTCAGGATCATAATAACAATCTTCAAGATTTTCCATTTTGTTAAGTTGATAACCAATTTCTACACACAGTTGAGTAGTTATTTTAAGATTTTCCATGTTTGTGTTTTTTCACTGTCTATATGTTGAGGTGGGGATTGAAAAAATAGCTTGTTTCCTGATATGCAAGTATATGACATATCAAAACTTCTGTTATTTGTGTAGGGTATTATTATAACGTGTACATTTTAGCTCTTGTGACAAGAACACTGTGGTTCTTGGTTTCCTGGTGCTGTTTAATCGGAATGACTCAAAATTATAGTCTGCCACATGTTTTGATGAATTTTGTGGTTTGTTCATTGGATATATTGAACAGGCCTGCGTTAGACATTGGTGTTCAGCTCACCTTAGCAATATCAATATGTAATTATCTAGATCTGTTGCGTGTTTTGGCTCGTGTTGACAAAAATAGTCGCCATTATTGTTTGTACTAAATCCCTTTGTGTTGTTAGACGACGAAGTGTGTAGCCTACCAACATTTTAACGAGTCCTTGTGTTCTATGTCGCAAGTTTTTCTGATAGCAACTGTTAGAAATTAAATTTGCTCGACCCCTTTTCGTGATGTTTTTGTTTGAATTCCCGGCTCTCTGTTGCCTGTTTATGTGAGGTGTTTTGGGGAAGATGGTTGTGATTCTAATGATCTGTCCAACCATATATTCTTACCTGCTAAATTTTGACAGTAAAAGAGGAAAATTTCAATGAAAGTCTTGTTCCATGAGATCATAGCTTTACAGGTTATCCTACACACGTATTCCTTTTTATTTAAAATTTGTTGATTTTTGTTCCCCTGAGATCTTAATAGCTTCGCATAGTTTACTAACCGTGTCTCTTTCATGTAGAAATACTTTTTTTCCGAGGAGTTGAGTTCATATTTATCTTCTCTCTAACCAGGGATCTAAAATGTGTGAGGCGATTAAGCGTGTGGTCGAGCCTTAAACTTTACAAATTTAAGCTGGTTTAACAAGACAAGTGTGTTAAATTTTTACTATCATTTTTGGTATTACTAAATTAATATATCTATTATTATATGAGTTCAGACCGTCTCACAGATCTTAATCTGTGTGACGGGTCAACCCTACCCATATTCAAATAAAAAGTAATACTCTTAGTATAAAAAGTAATATTTTTTCATGAATGACCCAAATAAAAGATCTGTTTCACAAATATGACGCGTGAGATCGTCTCACATAAATTTTTGTCTTATCATATATGATACAAGACTATCTTATACTAATTATATGGAGTCAACAGTATAATTTTATATTTGTCAAAAACACTTTTTATCTTATAACATGATTACATGATTTTATTATACTGTAATAATTTTTTTTTATCTTATTTTATTTTATTTATCACTTGTCATTTCAATATCACTTGTCATTTCAATATAACAAATTTATAACGTTTATTTGTTGGGTTTTTTTAAAAGTAATTTAATTTTAAATTTTTTTTTCAAAAATAATTTAAGAAAAAAAATTTGCAATTCTATTGCAATCCGTGCTTATCAAGCTTGGACGGTGCTCACGTGGAGCACCGTCCGCGCTTTCGAAGCGCGGACGGTACTCCACCTCTCATGTGGCACTCTCACACTCGTCCAATCCTTATCTATGTCCGATTCCTTCTTCTTTCTTCCTCCTCCGCTTCTTTCCTTCTCTTATCTTTGCTCTCTCATTCTCCCATTTCTCGGTTTCTCAATTCCTCGTAGAAATTTTTTTTTAGACGAAGTTGATAAGATCTACGACATAATTCAGAATGACAGATAATCGAAATTTAGAAGATCCAAGTTTCCTCTATTTACAAGCGACACATATGTCATCAAGAGTGTCTTCGTTAACCGTTGATGATATTGTCAAAGTGAAGAGGTCAGACAATTTGATTTGGAAGTTATATACTGATAATTACTTACACAGGCATGTACTAGCATATTTAAATCATATGGGTTTTTATGGAGTTTTAGAATGTGGGTCACAAGCTCTTGATAATCATTTGATTACTGCGCTTATTGAACATTGGCGACGCGAGAAACACACGTTTCATTTTACATGTGGTGAAGCAACAATGACATTACAAGATGTTTCAATCATTTGGGGTCTAACAATTGATGGAGAAACAATAACTGGAGTAGATGTATCACAATAAAGTTGAGGAATGACAACACATATGTTTGGATATGTTGGGATTTTTGCCAGCATCTAAATATTTGAAAGGTGGACATCTGTTTATGACTGCACTACACGATCATTATATATCTAATCTTTTTAATGATGAAACTTCAGAAGTAGATGTTGTGAAATTTACTCGTTGTGTTGCGTTAATGATTATTGGAGGAATAATGTTCCCTGACTATCAAGGAGGGTCATGTAGACTAATTTTTTTGCAACTGCTACGAGATGTTGATAACGTGAAGCCTTATAGTTGGGGTAGTGCAGTTTTAGCATTTTATACCGTGAGTTGTGTAACGCGTCACGTATAGAGAAGACTACAATGGCTGGACCTTTATATATCCTACATGTATCATTAATGTGATGTGATTATTTAACACAATATTTTGGTAAATGTTAATTTTTTTTTATTATTATAAGCAGATATGAGCATGGAGCAGGATTAAATGTGTTAACCCCGATCGAGATGGGTTAACATTAGTTGTACCTCCCGTTGATCCGGATGGTTTCATTCTAGTTTCTCCATGTGGCGCACGGTAATATTTAAAAATTATGGTGGTAATATCATATATCTTGTATATTTTCTTGATATGTAATTTATTTTTTTTATAATTGTAGGTGGAAATATGGATTTAGATACACACATTCGCCAACACATTCTGTAAGAATTATAAGGGATTCTCTAGATCGTATGAATAATAATGAGGTATTATAGAATGTTAATACGTAATAGTGATTTAACGAAGACTATTTTGTTTTGATTGATTAAATGAATATTCAACGGTATTTATTTTTTTCAGTTTAATTGGAGCATATACCAGAAAAATGATATAGATGTGAAGACGACTATTGATTCATACGACAACAGAATATGGCGATGTGTTTGTCCTCTTATATGCTTTGACATCGTGGAGATGCATCGTCCTAATCGGGTAATGCGACAATTTGGAAGACGACAATCAATTTCAGGGTCTGTCGTCGACAATGACGATATGAATAATATCACGAGAATAGGACATTGAAACACCGATTGGAGAGATTATCATAGGAATTCAATTGAGTTGTGGAATAATAGGCTGAGAAATGTTTTTAAAGGGGTGCGACACGGGCGATCGATGCAAACTGACGAAGACTACTTCCAATAGTACAATCGAATAAATGTGCGCACCATATCACCTACAGTTACTGTCGTTGGTTTTCAACCATATTCGTACACTACTTTTGTTGGAGAAACTAATGTTCAACAAAATTTTGGTACGTCTTCTCCTTTTTCGCATCAGTCATCATTAGGATGGAGAAGTGACATGGTTAGGCAACCAAGTGGGTTTGCATGAGACTCTACGATTATTGCGTCAGCTGAAATGAATATTGCAGGAACCTCTAATACTCAACCTGGTTTTTTCAGTGATTTAGAGTTTGGTGACTTTCGTTCGTTTGGTTAGACGGATTTTCAGACTCCTTATTGGTCGAACACACAAAGTTTCATGAATTTGCTCAACGTTGGACCTCAGCATATTGTGCATGACACTCGACCACAGAGAAATGTTATTTCCCCTATCACTTATTCAGGTTACTCAAATGAGGATATTCCTGAAAATGTAGGACTGCGTAGAGGGACGAGAAGACGCAATCCACCTGATTGTGGAACATGTAGCTATTTGTATCATTTTAATTACGACGATGATTCTTCTAATTAATTGTAACTATAAAATTTCTATTGTTGTACATTTTGCATTGTTGCATCTAGGGTGGGCAATCAGGTCAGGTTTTTCGGGTTCCACCCGACCCGAAACCCGATCGGGTGCAACTTTCGGGTAAAATAAGGTTTTTTAGTCGGGTCGGGTTCAGATATTGAATTGGTACCCGAATTACCCGATCGGGTACCCGATTGTTTCTAAAAAATACATATGGGCTTATAATGACCGGAAGACTCGTAATTCTACGATATGGGCTTAAAAAAACATATGGGCTAATAAATTGGAAAACACCTCAATATGGGCTTATAGTTCTACGATTCTCATTCCAAAATTCGAAGGGCAAAGCACCGCAAGACTTCTACTTAGAAGTTAGAACGAGGGTCGGTGAGCGGAAGTCCCAGGAGTTTCGGATAACCAATTCGAATTACATCGCTATTTCTGGAGACCTGTTGAAATCGACACTGGATTTGCTCGAATCTTGGCTTCAGTCATTGTTTTACAGTTGCTGGTATAGCTCAAATCTTGTTCACTATGTGTTTGTTGAATTGCATGTATCATACCGCTAGATTGAACTCTAGGATGAGCATCTGGGTAGGACTTCAAAAGTCCCAATAGGTTGGGTTGGAAGAACACGATGGACCAAAGGAAGCCGATTCTACGCCGTAAAGGTAAAGGAAGCGGGTGCCCAATCACTAACCAGGGGGTGGTCTTCATCAAGCCCTTATTTATGCTGAAAAGTGAAAACAATCGCATTTTGGATTTATTTGGGAAGAATATATATAATATATACTGTGTGTATTTCTTGATTGCTGATTTGCTGCTGCGAAGTTGCACTTGAGGGTTCGTGAATGGGGGGAAAAGGCTTTCTTTCACACGGTGGGGGTAGTATCGGGCGGTGTGGTGCCGTTGCATGGTTCTGTTTTCCGGTGTGGATTGGGTCGGAATTCTGTTTTCGGTCCACTATGTTTTGAGATAAATATTTTTGTGTTTAAATTTTGTAGACATTCACGAGACAATATTATTTTGATAAGCTTATTTTCTCGTCATATTTTATTTGGTAGACACAAAATGATAAAATGTTATTTTATAAAAAAAAAACCCCCGAACCCGACCCCTACCCGAACCCGACTTTATTGGGTACCCGAAAAGCGGGTAGTGTCCAGAATCGAGTCGGGTTCGGGTAATGAAAATGCTACTCGAAAAAATCGGGTACCCGACCCGAACTACCCGAAACCCGAAAAACCCGACCCGTGCCCACCCCTAGTTGCATCATCTAAATTTTATTATTTCTACAGTATAGTATTAATAAGCAAAAGATAAGATGAATAAAAGTGCAGGAAAAAAACACAAATAAACAAAGCTGAAATTAAAAAAATTCGCATCTGAACAGAAGAATATACACAATCGGAAGATAGGATGAAAATACATAATTGACGTCCAATTATGAATCGTTGATCACGACTCATCCTCTTCATTATCTGGAGGTGGCACTCCTTATGCATTCCCATTGCGGCTGATAGTCATATTGAAAATTGAATGGAGGAATGAACGGCGGAGGTGGAGGGATGGTCCCTGGGTCAACACCCATGTGGACCATCGTTGTCTGCATCATGGACTCGATATATGCGAAAATGTTCGTTGTGGTTCAAGTTAACTTGTTTCTGATGAGCCATGAAGGCAAGAGTCTCATCTACTTTGTCGTTTAGGGACCATCTGTGGGGTTGTGGGCGATGCGGGGCGGCGGTGCTAGATCCACCTGTATCTCCCTCATCCGTCCTGAAGTCTAACTGTCGTTTAGCGTGGAGCACAAATGAGCTTCATTGGTTGCAGCCACTCTTCATCATCATGGAACACAACCCCAGCCATCGTACACAACTCTGATATGATACTGGAAAAGAAAAGCCCGATGTGTCTATTATGAATGCTCATCAAAATCTGAGAATTGATAAACTTTCCCACATTGATTGGGTAACCCTGCGATAAAGCATATAGAACCACGGTCCGCTCCTTTTGTACTTCACTTTTGTGTGAGACCGACATCATTCTCCTTGCCAAAACAAATACCAAAGAGCATTATCGGCCGTTCAGATATTTTTCACCAAAACAACTCGGTGACCCCCCAACTGGTTTCCAGATCGCCCTTGATTGAAACAGGGTGTCGATTATCACACTATAATCAGGGTTAGCAACCAAAGCCTGGAAGGCAGAATCATCGACATCGGGCGTTTCTAAAAAAACATTGATTATACTCGAATCAATTGACAAAATTTTACCTCGGACAAAGGCCTTGGCATCCGTCCTCTCACCCGTATTTGCATAAAATTCTCGTACCACCGATATTACTGCCGCTTTCGGTTGAGATCCAAATTTTTCCCATATGCGTCTCTCCAACCCAACAAGAGGTCCAACGTATCGATCCTCCCTTTGTCTACGAAATCCTCGCTCGGTAATCGGGTTTTATTAATTTTGACATGTTCATACCGAGCCTGCGTCGCATCACTAACAAATTGAATTCTATCAAAAATAAGAAGAGCCGGGATTTCCTCTCACCTTCTTGGGAGCCATGGTTTGAGAATAAGATGAGGATTTGATAGTTTGTTTTGAGAATGAGATAAGGAAAATGGGAAGAGGAAAGATAAATGAGAGACAAGGAGATTTGTTTAAGGGGATGAGGAAAGGGAAAGGGAAAGGGAAAGGGAAAGGGAAAGGGAAGGAAAAGAAGAGGGGGGAGGGTACACCTTGTGCTCGAGCGGTAATTTGGTACCGCTCGAGTGCGAGCTGTGCGTTGGAAATTTGATTTTGTGTGCCTGTCGCCCAGCATAAATCTTTCAGATGCACGTCTTTGAATTTCATGTTAAAGTTTGAACACACGTGTCTCAAACAAAAACGCTGGATCGATTGCTAACATTTTATGCAAAGCTTCAACTAAATCTATCAAATTAATAGATCGTAATACTCGTATCGGTCTAAAAAATGGAAAGCTATATTCAATCGATACATTATCGCTAACTACATGACCACCAAAATATAAGAGTACGTCAATGTTAGACATTTTGTCAATGAAAATTAACAAATTTTTCTTAAATTTGCAAATTGCAGTAGATTTCACGTGGCGAATTGCAGTAGATTTGCAAATTTTTTTTCTTAAATTATTTTTGAAAAAAAAAAATTTAAAATTAAATTATTTTTTAAAAAACCCTTATTTGTGTAGCATGTTCCATGGTCGTTTACTTTATGTAATAATAATAAAATAATAATAATAATAATAACAACACATCAACATAATACATTGAGAATAATTTTATTCTAGAATAAAGTTTTAGGTATTTTGGCGAAGGTGTGGTGCTGTATAGCATGCTTGATATGTCATTGGTAAATAATGGATTTTTTTCGAGGTTTTGAAGGTATGACTTCGGTTTCGGTCATTTGGATTTTATACTTGGAAAAAACTTGTGTGAGGCGGTCTCACGGGTCGTATTTGTGAGACGGATCTCTTATTTGGGTTATCCATGAAACAATATTACTTTTTATGCCAAGAGTATTACTTTTTATTGTGAATATGGGTAGGGTTGATCCGTCTCACAGATTAAGATCCGTGAGACGGTATCACATGATACTCACTCTGTGGGGACCCGGATGCTAATCAAGTTCTTAATCATAATTGGGACTAATTAATCAATTAAAAACAGGGTCTAATTTTTTTTTTTTTAAAATGCGGAACGTAGTGAAATTAAACCATATATACATATCAGTATATAAAATACAAGTCATGTATTACAACACATTTATTCAAACTAGGGTTTGACAACTACTATCAAGTGTTCAACCCTATCTCTAGTCCAAGTCCGGTGCCACCACTCTAATCACGATCTCTCTCTTCATCTCCTGGACCCTGATCCTGTCCCACCTGTTGTCAGGTACACATACAGACAAGACAACAGCCGGATGAACCGGTGAGAATATACTCCCAGTATAAATCAACGAAACATGCAATCATATAAACAATATAAAGCATGTAATCAGGTAACAGATATATGTAACAAAGTCTGAAACAAAATCAATATCAAACTGTCGACAATACTCGTAGCTACATCATTCAGACTAGACCCAATCCTAGTCTAGGGATCCCGATTCCAGAAGTTGGCATGCGTATATCGACTAGCAGTAATAGAAAAGACTCCAGTTCTATCCACGCCGATATGGTATCGATCAACAGTAATAGAAAAGACTCCAGTTCTATTAACATCGATACGGTATCGATTACCAGTAATAGAGGAAGCTATTATTCTATCCACATCAATATAGTACCGATTAACAGTAATAGAAGCAACTCTAATTCTATCCACATCGATATGACATCGATTAACAGTAATAGAAGAGCTACTAATCTATCCACATCGATACAATACTGATTAACAGTAATAGAAAAAGTCACCATCCTATCCACATCGATAGCCAAACAAACAGTGACAATCTTTGGCACAACCGCCAATACATCATCTTATGACATCGTGCAATGTGCCCGTGGTGATCCCACCACTAACGGCACTTCTGTCATAAGATTACTCTTCTAATACCTGTAATCTATAACTCAAGAAAACAAGTATATCAATCAATCAATGCAAATATCAATGCAATAAAGTAAAGTATGTGATTTAGGGAAACCCAAGTCTAAACCGACTCAAGTCCATCTCCCAATACCACATTGACTTATACCTTTCTTTCGTCGGTTCCTGGCTCAGTCCAAGTCTTGAACTCAAAGCCTGTCTGGTATTGACAATATCAATAATCCCATATCAATATACCAGTCAATATCATAACAATCAGATCAATCTGGATTTAATTCAAAATCAACGGTATAACGGTACAATTTCAGTATTCCCGTTAATACTACATCATCAGATAACAGTTACAATCCATAACTCATATTTAATACAATCCGTAATCCCGTCACAATTCAAATCTGTCCGGTATAACTCAATATACCCTAAAAATCCATAACCATTCCATAATCAGTCTGTTTCTCAATCTGACTTCGATTCTACGATGTCTAACATGTCAAGAACATCATATATGATTCCTATTCAATTCTGACAATAGCATAATTTCAAAGCATGTCAAAACGTAGCAAAACTTACGTCAAAGTGTAGTCTACGTTGATAGGATTACAGTACTGAAGTCGGATTACAATTCAGACGGACGGATTTCTCAGAAAAGGCGTAAGGATTTTCCGATACTTTTCTGAATCTTTTCTCGATTATCTCCTACGAATTCTGAGGAGACAATAAGGAAACTTTATATATATATTGCATGAAATCTGTACGTGGCTTCTCCAGAATTCCTTTCATTTCAGGCGGCGCTCGAGCGGTAATAAACTACCGCTCGAGCGCGGCAGTTTCTGTCCGAGCTCTTTTCGGATTATACATTGGCGCTCGGGCGGTCATAAATTACCGCCCGGGCGCCATCTCTTCTGCCCGAAGCATTCCCCTACAGAACATTGGCGCTCGGCGGTCGTAATCTACCGCTCGGGCGCCACTACTTCTGTCCAAAACTTACACAAGTTATATGAACTCTTATTTCGTGTCCCGATTAATCCTTTCGTAATCATATCAAATTATAAATCAATAATTACCGATTACTAGAATTAAATTTCCGGGCATTACACACTCTTTATACTTTTAGTGAAATGGATGAAAATTTAATTTCAAAGAGTACGTCTTCTAGAAGATGATCTTATATATCTATAGTTGTATAATAGATCGACCTGATCTCATACTTAAAGCGAAAAGTAATATTTTTTTTATAAAAATAATATTTTTCATGAATCGAATAAGTTGTTTTACAAAATTAACTCGTGAGACAATCTCAAATAAGTTTATGTGAAGTTCAATTTTTTTTGGTCAGAAAATTATACCATTAAATATTTATGGTCTTAAATTTAAACATTACCTAATTTTTTTACCTTTTCATTTTTTTTGTGCTTAATATTATGGGTAAATTTGTGAAAAATACATATGTCAAAGTTCAAATTAAGATTCAGTATCTAGCAATATTTTTTTAAGAATTAGTACCTGACAATGACATAACTTTAGTTTTAACTCCCCACAAACCCAAATTTACATTTTTGCCCTTATATTGTTTAAATAATATATTATTTTATTCACAAAAATTTCATAAGTCTTCTCCATCTAAAATATATTTTTTAAATAAATATTTTTTTCTAAATTATCACGGAATAAGAGTAAATACTTATTTTGACATACAAAGTACCTATTATTGGGTTTCAGATACTTGATTCCATTTTTTGAATACTCCAAATGTATAAGAAAATACTATATTTTCGATTAATCACCACAAATGTAGTCATTGTTGGGTTTTCATGAAAAATGAATTAAGATGACTTATTGATGTAATTTTATTTTTTCAAAAAAAAAAACATAGTTCATCACTTATCATGAAATAAGATTAAATATTTATTTTGACATATAAAGTACATATTTTGGAGTTTCAGATGCTTGATTTGACTATCTGAATACTCCAAATATGTAATAAAATACTAGATCTTCGAACGATCACCATAAATTCATTAATTGTTGGTATTTTCATATCATTTTATTTTTTAAAAAAACATAAGTCATCACTCATCATGAAATAATATTAAGTATTTATTTTGACCAACAAAATACATATTTTGAAGTTCCAAATGCTTGATTTCACTCTTTGAATACTCCAAAGGTATAAGAAAATACTGGATCTTCAAGTTATTACAATAAATTCAATAATTGTTGGTATTTTCTTTGAAAATGCATTAAGATGACTTATTCATGTCATCTAATTTTTGAAAAAACGCAATTTCTCACTCATTGTTGAATTAGAAAAATTAATTATTTTGATCGATAAAATACCTATTTTCGGGTTCCAGATATTTGATTTGGCTATTTGAATACTTCAAATGTGTAAGAAAATACTTCAATTTCAAGTAATATTAAGTGACTTTTGATTGTGTCATTTGTGAAGTTAAAATGCGATACTTAAATTGATAAACAGAGTATCTAATTAGAGCATATAAATACATGATTTTTCCTCGTAAATACTCATATCCAATTATTTGAGGATGTCAAAATCTAATTTGAAGTTAATATTAAGTGACACCGATGATGATATTCATGAAGCAAAAATGTGATACCTAAATTCATATAAATAATACATAATTCGAGTTCACAAACACTTGCTTTTACCTTTTAAATACTAAATTCGATTGAGTATTTCAAAATATATAATTTGAATATAATATTGAATATTTTCTGATGATGAATTTGTGGGGACCCGGACGCTAATCAAGTTCTTAATCATCATTGAGACTAATTAATCAATTATAAAACAGGGTCTAAATTTTTTTTTCTAAAATACACAGCGGAAACGTAATGTAATTAAATTCAAATTACATATTAAACATAACATACAATTATTGTATGATCTACAATAATCCAACTAGGTTCAACTACAAGTCAGCGCTGAATCCTAAGTTGCTTCAAAGCCCGGATCTCCACGCTATCTAGTCCACCCTCGTTCTCTTCTTGACCCTGATCCTAGCCCACCTGTTGTCATGCACACATACAAAACAAGACAACAGCCGGATAACTCCGGTGAGATATAAATATCCCAGTATAAACAATGTATACATGCAATCATATAAAAGCATATACGAAAGCATATAAGAATTACTCATAACATGTATCAACTCAGAAACATAAATCAATATAAAGCCTTCAATAATCATGAATGATATAAACAATGTAAATCAACATGTCGTATTAGACTCAACTCAACTGACGATTCGGCTCAGACTCGACTCTACTGACGCGTCGGCTCAGACTCGACTCAACTCTAACCTAGGGATCCCGATCTCTGGATATAGGTAATTATATTGAATCTCAGTCGAGAGGAATGAATCAATCCCTAAACGGCATCGATATAATTCATATATCAGTGTCTGGACGAATCAGCCGCAGAATTGACGACTCAGTCAATAACTCGACGAATCAGCCGGTAATTAGGCGAATCAGCCAATAATCAAAAAACTCAGCCTGTAATTAAGCGAATCAGCTTAAGTTTAGACGAATCAGTCAATAACCAGACGAATCAGCCGGTAACTAGGCGAATCAGCCCATAACCAGACGAATCAGTCGGTGACTAGGCGAATCAGCCTATGACTCAACGACTCAGTAATCAATACATGCATTCAGTATCTAAGCAAATCAATCGATGACTAGCGAATCAGCAGTCATTACATGCAGTGGCTATAAATCAATAGACTACAGTCATAAATCTCATCAATTGCAAATATCAATGCAATAATTGAAAGTATGTGATTTAGGGAAACTCGAGTCAAACCTCACTCGAGTTGTGCAATCCCAACTCAACATTAATTTATACTTTTCTTTATGTTATTCTGACCATGTCGAAGTCTCGAACTCAAAGCCTGTCAATACTCAATCTGACAATCACTATATCGAGGGTACAATATCAATACACCACTCAATCAATACTGGATATAATCAGAATCCAATCAAATTCGGTTTCAACAACATAACGTTCAGTTTTCAATATATCCAGCACTATCATATCAGTCAGATATCAATTCTCACATCTCATAATCAATAACAACTCAATTCTGATATCAATTCTCAATCAACTCAACTCTAAAAATCATAACAATTTCATATGGTATCTGTTCCTCAGTCCAGTCACAATTATCCGATGTCTAACATGCCAAGAACATCATATACGAATCATATCAGATTCTGACAATACCATAATTTCAAATCATATCAAAACGTAGCAAAACTTACGTCCAATTGTAGCCTACGTTGATAGGAACACAGTACCGCAGTCAGATTCAAAATCAGACGGACGGATTTCTCACAAAAGGCGTAAGGATTTTTCACACTTTTCAGAAACTTTTCTCGATTCTTTTATCCTTGTTTTTGAAGGAATTTCGAAGGCATATATATATATATATATATAAATATATATATATATATATATATATATATATATATATATATATATATATATATATATATATATATATATATATATACTTGATTTCATAAATGAGATACTCACAATATGTATTAAAATACTGGATATTCGAATAAGCAACGTAAGTTCAACAAATGTTGATATTTTTATGGAAGATACATTTGTATAACATATTCATCTTATTTAATAATAATAAAAAACAAATTCTCAACTAAGCATGAAAATTTTAAAGTACTTAGTTTTACTTGAGAAGTACCTAATTTGAGTTTGCAAATACTTGATTTCGTAAATGAGATACTCACAATATGTATTAAAATACTAGATATTCGAATAGACAACGTAAGTTCATCAAGTATTGATATTTCCATGGAATAAGCATTTGGATGACATATTCGTATCATTTAATATTTTTTCTGTAAAAGAAAAACAAATTCCCAACTAAGCATAAAAATTTTAAATAATTTTTTTTTATTTGAGAAGTACCTAGTTCGATATTGCAAATATTTAATTTAGTACATGAGATACTCATAATATGTAATAGAATACTGGATATTTGAATATGCAAGGTGAAAGCGGACCGGTTACGGTGGCCGGAAGCGCAACGGAAGTCAAAATTTTTTAATTTTCTACAAGAAATTTCGGCCACCATGGTTTTTGCACAATATTTACAAAACAACATCAAACATAGGATGTTTAGAGATTTACCTATCAATCTCAAGAGATTGATGAATGGCACCAACTAAAGTGTAAACACTTTAGCTCTTGTATGGATGAGTTGATCTACAAGCTACCTCCTTGAACACTCCTTGTTCAAAATCAAGCCCACCACAAGCTATGTAAATCCCTTTTTGCTTTTCACTAGAAAAGCAAGAAGATTTTTCAATGAGAGGACTTTTATTCTCCAACACTTGAAGAACAAAAGAGAGAAGAAAAATTGGAGAGAATTTTTGAAAGAGGTTTCGGCCAAGTGAGTGTGGAATGAGGGAGTGAAGTCTAGACTTGGGTGTGGGAAAAGTGAAAAAGTTGATCCCCATGCCATGCATTATTTTATTAAAAAGTATTCAAAGTCTCTTCACCTCCCAAGCATGCAAACCCTAGCATGTCTCACATATATTATATGGTTTTTTTAACACATTAAAAACCATGGACTAAATTTTAATTATCTCAAACACATTTGAGATTAATTAAATACTACTTGAATTTATTCAAGTCCCACTAGTTAAATAATTATTTTAATTGAGCTCTACAAGACTCAATATTATTAATTCAACACTTGAATTATTTTTAATTATTTGGACTCTACTAGGTCCACTAGTGTTTAATTAATTCAACACTTGAATTAATTTAATTTAGTCCCCAATAATGTTTATGAAAATCACAATTTTCAACTACATTATTTACTTGGCCAAATTTTAATCTAGGAACACTTCCTTAAATTAAAATTTATATTTCTCTCATAGAAGTCATACTTCTATTTTTCTTTACGCTTATAAACAAATTTATAAGCCGTTCAACACATTGAACTATTTTACTTCTCATCGGGATTTACAAAGCTAGTACTTGTGTGGCCCTCAATGGTTCATTGATACAACTAGCCGTGGGTTCACATCTCTATGTGATTCGGACTAAACATGTCCTTATTCGAGCATACCCCAAGTGCTCCATTCTTACTTATCAACTCCTTGATAGTAAGAACGTCAGAACTCAAGTCTGATAGTACCCAACCAATCACGTTAAACGCCTAGCAGCATCGCTTACGTGATTCCCTAGGTATCACATGATAGTGCCTGCAAGAACCATTCAATTATGGTTAGCGTACAGTACGGTCCCTTCAACTCATATATCCCGACCGATTCGACAACTATTGGTTTATCGAGAGTTGTCAATGAATCGATACTATGTGTCATGTTGTGGTTGCATCGATGGTGTAATCTATGAAACTCCTTTCATAATTACCACCATACTCTGATCAGAGATTTCAACCCACACATACATGAAAAACACATAGGATATCCATACCCGTACGTAAGCGGTGAATCCCCGGCTACAATGCATCGACTCCTATATGTTTCGGCGTAACACCCAACCTTGCCACCTGATGACCCCATAAGAGTCGGTAAACAAGTCAAAGTGAAACGCTAGCACATAGAGTCTCAATGTTGTCCCGGGTCATAAGGACTAATGGTGTACAACCATAAACTAGGACTTTTCCACTCGATAAGTGAGAACTACTTGGAAAGTCCTTTATAGAGGGTTGTTCAGTGCACTCTACAAGGAGCACCTATCTGCATGCTCGGACATCACAATGTCCCCTACCAATGAAACATGGTACTCACATCGCAGATACTAGTCTCTAACTCGAGCGGCCTATATCCTTCTTAGTGGCGGCTGAATCGACTAGGAACCGTTTAGAATATACAGTATTACAAATATGAGTTTCATGACACTCATCATATGAGCATCTCATATTCTTTCTACTATTTGTATATTCAAGGACTTTATCTATGCAACTCGCATGGGTATAAAGATAAAGATGCGCCAAATTAATAAATTCAAATATTATTAAAATAAAGATCGTTTAATACAAAGAGTTTCATCGTGAACAGTCGGCCAACACTTGGCTCGACGTGCACCTACTCTAACAATCTCCCACTTGCACTAGAGCCAACTACCCATATACTTAAGACCCATTGATTCGCGATGCTTCTCGAATGATGGTCCTGGTAAAGGCTTAGTTAGTGGATCAGCAACATTATCTGCGGAGCCGACTTTGTCGATCGACACTTCTCCTCGTTCCACGATCTCTCTGAGGATGTGGTACTTTCTCAATACGTGTTTGGACTTCTGATGAGACCTTGGCTCCTTCGCCTGAGCTATGGCTCCCGTGTTGTCGCACATCACCGGGATAGGAGCAACTCCATTTGGAATGACGCCCAACTCTTGGACGAAATTCCTAATCCAAACAGCCTCCTTTGCTGCAGCTGATGCAGCAATATATTCTGCTTCAGTGGTGGAATCCGCAGTACTGTCTTGCTTGGAACTCTTCCAAGAGACATCACCACCATTGAGCATGAATATGAATCCGGAGGTTGACTTCGAGTCATCAACATCGCTTTGGAAGCTAGAGTCGGTATAGCCTTCCAATTTTAGTTCTCCACCCCCATAGACCAAAAACAACTTATTGGTCCTTCTCAAATACTTGAGGATGTCTTTCACAGCTTTCCAGTGTGGAAGACCAGGGTTGGATTGATATCTACTCACTACACTTAGTGCAAATGCCACGTCAGGACGTGTAGATATCATCCCATACATGATACTACCAATAGCCGAAGCATACGGAATTCGTGTCATCGCCGCTATCTCTGCATCAGTCTTGGGAGACATAGACTTGGATAGGGACACGCCATGACACATTGGTAGATGTCCTCTCTTGGACTCATCCATCGAGAACCGCTTCACGATGGTATCAATGTATGTGGACTGGGTGAGACCAAGCAATCTTCTTGATCTATCTCTATAGATCTGTATTCCCAATACAAAAGATGCTTCACCCAAGTCCTGCATTGAGAACTTACTTGCTAACCATATCTTTGTTGATTGCAACATTCCTACATCATTCCCAATGAGTAGAATGTCATCAACATAAAGAACAAGGAATGTCACAGCACTCCCACTGACCTTCTTATACACACATGGTTCCTCAGGATTCTTAGTAAAACCAAACTCTTTGATTGTACTATCGAATATGAGGTTCCAGCTCCTCGATGCCTGCTTAAGACCATAAATAGATCTTTGAAGTTTGCATACCATATGCTCACTTCCGATGGATGTAAAACCTTCAGGTTTAGACATGTAAATTTCTTCCTTAATATCCCCATTAAGGAAGGCTGTCTTCACATCCATCTGCCATATCTCATAGTCATACCATGCAGCTATGGCTAGCAATATCCTAATGGACTTGAACATCGCAACTGGAGAAAAGGTTTCCTCATAGTCAACACCTTGTCTTTGAGTATACCCTTTTGCTACCAATCGCGCTTTGAAGGTCAATACCTTCCCATCCGCCCCAAGTTTCCTCTTGTAAATCCATTTACACCCTATGGGAACAGTTCCCTCAGGTGGATCCACAAGATTCCACACTTGGTTCGAATGCATGGAATTCATCTCAGATTCCATTGCTTCAAGCCACTTGGATGAATCGGCATCCGATAACACTTCCTTGAAGGTCCTTGGATCACATCCAAGATTAGGCTCATCATGGCCTTCTTCAAGAAGCAGACCATACCTCACAGGTGGTCTTGAGACCCTCTCGGATCTTCTAGGAGCTTGTATCTCCTCACTTAGCTCATTGGGTGTGGGTTCTACAACTGTGGGTGTCTCTCGAACCTCTTCGAGTTCTATCATCTCGCCTTTTCTATCCAATAGAAATTCCTTTTCCAAAAAGGTTGCGTTCCTAGAAACAAACACCTTTGTTTCTTGGAGATGATAGAAGTAATATCCAACTGAATTCCTTGGATATCCCACAAAGTAGCATAAAATGGATCGACTATCCAATTTATCTCCCACTGTCTGCTTCACATAAGCAGGACACCCCCATATTCTAAGATAAGAATACTTGGGAGGCTTACCCATCCATATCTCATATGGAGTTTTGTCAACTGCCTTTGTATGGACATTGTTCAACAACAGTGCCGCTGTT
Source organism: Primulina eburnea (assembly GCF_022965805.1). Lineage (NCBI taxonomy): Eukaryota > Viridiplantae > Streptophyta > Magnoliopsida > Lamiales > Gesneriaceae > Primulina > Primulina eburnea. Next base: position 24,235,418 of record NC_133118.1, read on the forward strand.
TCAAGCGCATATCCCCAAAAGGATGGCGGTAACTCCGTGAACCCTATCATAGACCGAACCATGTCCATCAAAGTCCGGTTATGACGCTCCGAAACACCATTCAACTGTGGTGTAGCGGGCGGAGTCCACTGCGAGAGAATCCCATTCTCTCTAAGATACTCTTGGAACTCGGCACTCAAGTACTCACCACCTCGATCCGATCGAAGTGTCTTGATGCTTCGTCCCAATTGCTTCTCTACTTCACTTCTGAATTTTTTGAACCTTTCAAAGGCTTCAGACTTGTATTTCATCAAATACACATACCCATACCTCGAAAAGTCATCGGTAAAGGTGATGAAGTAGGAACGTCCATGCTTAGTGGTGATGCTAAGCGGACCGCACACATCGGTATGGATCAAATCCAATAACCCTTTGGCTCGCTCCGCATGGCCCTTAAAGGGAATTTTGGTCATCTTTCCTTTTAGACAGGATTCACAAGTCGTGAGAGCATTAATATCGGACATATCAAACATGCCAACTCCCACTAGCTTGTTCATCCTTCTTAGGGAAATATGACCTAATCGAGCATGCCATAATTGTGCCGAATTAAGAGTATCTTGCTTGCGCTTATTTGTTGTTGTTATCGTTTGGACATTGTTAAGTGGAATATCTTTTAATTTTAAGGTGTAGAGATTGTTTTCAAGTTCACCCGTACCAACTAAACATTCATTCTTGTAAATATTGCAAACACATTTGCCAAATAAACAAGAAAATCCATCAATATCAAGCATAGAAATGGAAATAATGTTTTTAACCAAGTCTGGTACATACAAAACATCTCTCGAAACAAGCTTAAAATCATTGTTCAATATTAAATAAACATCTCCTACGGCTTTGGCAGCAACCCTTGCTCCATTGCCCATCCTCAGGAAGGTCTCACCCTCTCGGAGCCTCCTACTTCTTCCCATCACCTGCAAATCATTACAGAGATGTGAGCCACAGCCGGTATCTAATACCCAAGAAGTAGAATTAATCGAGATATTTACTTCAATATAGAACATACCCTTGCCAGAACCCTTCTGCGCAAGATATTCCCTGTAGTTACGCCTCCAATGTCCAGGCTTCTTGCAGTGATGACAGATGTCAACTGTCTTCTCAGCCTTGGCTTGCGCGGCTGCCACTATGGGACTCGGAGTCTGCCTCTTCAAGGGCTCGCTCTTCTTGGGGCGCTTGAAAGAACGCTTCTTTCCCTTCCCAGGTGGACCGGTCTTCGTGCCAGATGAAGAGCCCACATAAAGAACCGACTTCTCCTTTTTGATGGTGGACTCAAAGGTCACAAGCATGTTCACCAACTCTTCAAGGCTGGGCTCGAGCTTGTTCATATTGAAGTTCACGACAAAAGGATCGAAAGAGCTAGGCAGCGACAGCAACAGCACATCCGTGGTCAACTCCGATGGCAAGATCAAATCCATGCCAACCAGCTTGTCCACGAGCCCAATCAACTTTAGGCCATGCTCATGGACCGAAGTCCCATCTCGCATGCGTAAAGTGATGAGCTCCTTTACTGTGGCATGCCTCAAAGGCCGAGTTTGCTCACCAAAGAGCTCCTTGAGGTGCATATGAATGTCAGCAGCATTCTTAGCATCCTCGAATCGCCTTTGCAGCTCATCGTTCATCGAAGCCTGCATATAACACCTCGCCTTCAGGTCATGGTCGCACCAATCCTTGTAGGTCTGCAATTCCTCAGGAGTGCAGCTGGTCGGAGCCTCAGCAGGGGGCGACTCAGTCAGTGTGTATGCGATTTTCTCCGAGTTTAAGACAATCTTTAAATTTCTTAGCCAAGTGATATAGTTTGGTCCGGTTAGAACGTGTTTTTCGAGAATTGCGGAAAACGGGTTGCGAATTGATGACATTGTCACAGATTTGTACTGAAAAGTAAAACAGATAAATGTTAATGACTATTTTAAAATATTTAATAAGATATAAAGTTTGGACTTTTACTTTATAAATTATCGATCCCACTGTTTTGACATTTTCACTACCCTCTAGTGAAAACGGGAAACAATTTCCTCAGTAGGTACGTAAGGTCCAATTAGCGAATTGTGATCCCGAATAATATCGGCCATCACAATTCCTAAAAGGTAGTTTCCAATTGCATCGCCATGCAACCCTCTACGTATACTTTTGTCTCACGTTTGATTAGGACCCAATAATATGACGTCGTTCATCTTCACGTGTCAAGCCTAACCCATCGATATTGAACCTTAATGGACGGTCGCCATGAGTTCCCTCAATAATATGAGCCGAAATCATGGGAGTTCCACGTAGTTCACATCACCATGTCAATGGATGTCACAGCTTTCCGGCACCCAGGGCCCCCTCAATAATATGAGCCGAGCCCCGAGTACGGGTAGCGTTCATCATGCATCCATTGTCGATGGAAGACAAGGAAATTATAAACAAATTTATAATTCCCCTTTTCGGACTTGATATTAATTTTGAATCTTATTCAAAATGAGGGTTTTTAATTTTTGAAAGGTCTCATCATTAATTTTATTTTAAAAGCTCGCCATGTTTGATCGTATGTTTGTCGGATTCATGCAACTTTGTTATTATAATAATAATAACGCACATACTCATTATTTATAACATATCATGCATATATTATAAATAGAAAACAGTACAAGGATGATCAATTGTCCCAATACTAATGGCCCGTGTGAGCTAAACACGGGCCTAGGTTCAATCCTAGGGTAAATGCAAGGGATGCAATGCAACTAAATTATTACATTAGCATCCAATATTACATGTCTTCGATCTTCATAATCACCAAGGCCACCATCTTCCAATCTTGATCTTCCACTATTCTAATATTTACAATTAAATATCCATGGCACATAGGGATACATCTCATGGGGTGGGAACGGGCCATAAACCAAGCCCACTTTAAATTGATAATTATTACAATCATTCAACACAAATATCCTAGCATACACCTAGCAAATTGGGCTTGGGCTTTTGATCATCCTTCATGCATAATATCACATATCATACACCATCAATTAATTATCACTATAATTAATTGATCCGATATTATATATCTTGATCCAATCACTAACCGCCACAATTATAAATTAAATTAACAAAGTATACAAACTCCTTTGTCTACTTTCAAATTAATTTATTTATAATCGAATTTCTTGTAAATCACAATTTACTATAAATAATTAAAGTCCTACTTCAATTATTTATTTTATGAGAAAATATGTGCAACAATTGTAAATTTAAACTTAAGGGCCCAAAAACCATTTTTCACCAAAATTATTTTGGCCCATTTAAATTTCACAAATTATGTTGGTCATCCAATGGCCCAACATCTCAAGGCCCATGACACTAAGATTGTCCAAAACACTTTTGGAAACCCTAGCCGTCATCGCCGGTGCCGGAGCTCCGTCGCCGGATTCCGGCAACAAAAAAATTTTTTTTTTATTTTAAAACTGGAATTTTCCGGGCAGCCTTCGCCCGAAATTCTCGGGCAGCGCGAGACTTCATGGGCAGCAGCAAGCTGCCCGAAACATTTTTTTTGTTGTAAAATTTCGGCCCTTGTAATTTTTATGCACAAAAATTCTCAAGCGGTTAGAAATCGATCTCAACATAATATTATGCAAATATTACACAAAAACCGTAACCATAGCTCGGATACCACTTGAAAGCGGACCGGTTACGGTGGCCGGAAGCGCAACGGAAGTCAAAAATTTTTAATTTTCTACAAGAAATTTCGGCCACCATGGTTTTTGCACAATATTTACAAAACAACATCAAACATAGGATGTTTAGAGATTTACCTATCAATCTCAAGAGATTGATGAATGGCACCAACTAAAGTGTAAACACTTTAGCTCTTGTATGGATGAGTTGATCTACAAGCTACCTCCTTGAACACTCCTTGTTCAAATATCAAGCCCACCACAAGCTATGTAAATCCCTTCTTGCTTTGCACTAGAAAAACAAGAAGATTTTTCAATGAGAGGACTTTTATTCTCCAACACTTGAAGAACAAAAGAGAGAAGAAAAATTGGAGAGAATTTTTGAAAGAGGTTTCGGCCAAGTGAGTGTGGAATGAGGGAGTGAAGTCTAGACTTGGGTGTGGGAAAAGTGAAAAAGTTGATCCCCATGCCATGCATTATTTTATTAAAAAGTATTCAAAGTCTCTTCACCTCCCAAGCATGCAAACCCTAGCATGTCTCACATATATTATATGGTTTTTTTAACACATTAAAAACCATGGACTAAATTTTAATTATCTCAAACACATTTGAGATTAATTAAATACTACTTGAATTTATTCAAGTCTCACTAGTTAAATAATTATTTTAATTGAGCTCTACAAGACTCAATATTATTAATTCAACACTTGAATTATTTTTAATTATTTGGACTCTACTAGGTCCACTAGTGTTTAATTAATTCAACACTTGAATTAATTTAATTTAGTCCCCAATAATGTTTATGAAAATCACAATTTTCAACTACATTATTTACTTGGCCAAATTTTAATCTAGGAACACTTCCTTAAATTAAAATTTATATTTCTCTCATAGAAGTCATACTTCTATTTTTCTTTACGCTTATAAACACATTTATAAGCCGTTCAACACATTGAACTATTTTACTTCTCATCGGGATTTACAAAGCTAGTACTTGTGTGGCCCTCAATGGTTCATTGATACAACTAGCCGTGGGTTCACATCTCTATGTGATTCGGACTAAACATGTCCTTATTCGAGCATACTCCAAGTGCTCCATTCTTACTTATCAACTCCTTGATAGTAAGAACGTCAGAACTCAAGTCTGATAGTACCCAACCAATCACGTTAAACGCCTAGCAGCATCGCTTACGTGATTCCCTAGGTATCACATGATAGTGCCTGCAAGAACCATTCAATTATGGTTAGCGTACAGTACGGTCCCTTCAACTCATATATCCCGACCGATTCGACAACTATTGGTTTATCGAGAGTTGTCAATGAATCGATACTATGTGTCATGTTGTGGTTGCATCGATGGTGTAATCTATGAAACCCCTTTCATAATTACCACCATACTCTGATCAGAGATTTCAACCCACACATACATGAAAAACACATAGGATATCCATACCCGTAGGTAAGCGGTGAATCCCCGGCTACAATGCATCGACTCCTATATGTTTCGCCGTAACACCCAACCTTGCCACCTGATGACCCCATAAGAGTCGGTAAACAAGTCAAAGTGAAACGCTAGCACATAGAGTCTCAATGTTGTCCCGGGTCATAAGGACTAATGGTGTACAACCATAAACTAGGACTTTTCCACTCGATAAGTGAGAACCACTTGGAAAGTCCTTTATAGAGGGTTGTTCAGTGCACTCTACAAGTAGCACCTATCTGCATGCTCGGACATCACAATGTCCCCTACCAATGAAACATGGTACTCACATCGCAGATACTAGTCTCTAACTCGAGCGGCCTATATCCTTCTTAGTGGCGGCTGAATCGACTAGGAACCGTTTAGAATATACAATATTACAAATATGAGTTTCATGATACTCATCATATGAGCATCTCATGTTCTTTCTACTATTTGTATATTCAAGGACTTTATCTATGCAACTCGCATGTGTATAAAGATAAAGATGCGCCAAATTAATAAATTCAAATATTATTAAAATAAAGATCGTTTAATACAAAGAGTTTCATCGTGAACAGTCGGCCAACACTTGGCTCGACGTGCACCTACTCTAACACAAGGTAAGTTCACCAGTATTTTAACGCATATTGTGAGTATCTCATTTACGAAATCAAGTATTTGCAAACTCAGATTAGGTAATTCTCAAGTAAAACTAAGTACTTTAAAATTTTCATACTTATTTGAGAATTTTTTTACCAAAAAAAATATTAAATAAGATGAATATGTAATCCATGCTTAGTGATCGAGCAAAACTTTCATTGTAAAATTCTTAGTAACAATTAATAATATTCAAGATCGAAATAATCACAAAGTGCATGATGTCAAGTAATAATATAATCATGGACTTTCAATAATCGCAAGTGCACGATGTCAAAATGTTCCATGCTTAGTGATTGAGCAAAACTTTCATTGTCTAAGAACTGTATTTCTCAATTATTATTCTCAGTTATTCATTTTTTAGCAGTGATACTTCAGATGATTGTTTACTACTATGATTATTAAATAAAAAATCAATGAAATGGTTCAAGGATTAAATGATGAAATAAATAAGCTAGAATGATTGATTAAAGTTCAATGAGAAATGAATTTGTTGGGAATCTCGGTTCACCTACCTCTCGCTAATCTTCTTAATTCATTCGACAATGATCTATGCTTTCGACGAGATTTCACATCCAATTGAACACACACTCTCAAGTTATGTCAAACTAATTCAACTCAGTGAATTAATTAAATCTCTTTAATTATTTATTAATGGTGAATTGCATGTCGTTTATTAAATCTCATAGCTTTCGACCTATTATTGTATTATGACTATTGACGTGTATCCGACTTCATATTTCTCTATAAATTGTAAATCCACGGATTATGCTATTTGTTCCTATCACGGGCTATTCTCTCGAAGAACATTGTCCGGAAATCTCCAAATCTTCGCTCTAAGCCTTTTTTCTCTTTCAAAGCTTTGCGGCTGCTGAAAAGTCCTTGAACATGTCATCCAAATGCATTTTGGATAGAAATGCGAGCACTTGGTGCACTTACGTTACATATTCGAATATCTAGTATTTTAGTACTCATTATGAGTATATCATTTACCAAATCAAGTATTTTAAATATGAAATTAGGTATTTCGCAAGTAAAACTAAGTACTTGAAAAAGTTCAATGCTTAGTTGCGAATTTATTTTTTTAACAATAAAAAATAATTAAATAAAATGAACATGTCATCCAAATGCATCTTAGATGAAAATGTGAGCATTTGGTGAACTTACGTTTCATATTCTAATATCCAGTATTTTAATACTCATTCCGAGGATTTCATTTAACAAATCAATTATTTTAAAATTGAAATTAAGTATTTCGCAAATAAAACTAAGTACTTCAAAAAGTTCAATGATTAGTTGCGAATTTGTTTTTCTTTTAAAATAAAAAAATAAATTAAATGTACATGTAATATAAATGCATTTTGGATAGAAATTCGAGAACTTGGTGAACTTACATTACCTACTAGAATATCCAGTATTTTATTAACTTTTATGAGTATCTCAATTATCTAATCAAGTATTTAAAATTGAAATTAGGTATTTCGCAAATAAAAATAAATACTTCAAAATGTTCAATGCTTAGTTGAGAAATTATTTTTTAAAAAAATATAAAAAATTATTAAATGAAATGAACATGTCATCCAAATCCATCTTGGATGGAATGCGAGCATTTGGTGAAATTACGTTGCATATTCGAATATCCAGTATTTTAATACCCATTCTGAGTATCTCATTTACCAAAAAAAGTATTTTAAAATTGAAATTAGGTATTTCGAAACTAAAACTAAGCACTTGAAAATGTTCAATGCTTAATTGCGGATTTGTTTTTTAACAATAAAAAAATAATTAAATGAAATGAACATTTCATCCAAATGGATCTTGGATATTTATAGACTCGAATTAGATAATTTTTATATCAATTTAGTTATCACATTTTAACTTCACAAATAACATATCAAAAGTCACTCAATATTACTTGAAAATATATTTTTTTATATCCCAAAATAATCAAAATTGAGTCTTAAAAAGGTAAAATCAAGTATATTTGGAATCAAATTAGGTATATTTGTACCAATTTATTTATCGAATTTTTAATATCGCTAATTTCATCATCAAATACTACTCGATATTAAATTCAAACTATATATTTTGACATCCTCAAATAATCGAATTTGTGTATTTAAAGAGTAAATCAAGTATTTGTGAACTCGAATTATGTATCATTTGTATTAATTTAAGTGTCACATTTTTACTTCACCATTAGTGCCACTCAATATTAACTTCAAAATATATTTTGACATCCCCAAATAATTGGATATGAGTATTTAAGGAATAAAATAATGTATTTTTAGATTCTAATTAGATATATTTTTTTTACCAATTTAGGTATCACATTTTATCTTCACAAATGACACCATCAAAAGTTACTTAATATTACTTGAAACTCAATTATTTTCTTAAACATTTGAAGTATTGAAATGACCAAATCAAATATTTGGAACCTCAAAATAGGTACTTTATCGATCAAAACAAGTATTTTTTCTAATTTCATGATGAGTGAGAAACTGTGATTTTTTCAAAAATTAGATCACATGATCTTAACGCATTTTCAATGAAAAGACTAACAATTAATGAATTTATGGTGATGTTCGAAGATCCAGTATTTTATTACATATTTGGAGTATTCAGATGGCCAAATCAAGCATCTGAAACTCCAAAATAGGTATTTATATGTCAAATAAATATTTAATCGTATTTCATGATAAATGATGAACTATGCTTTTTTTTTGAAAAAATAAAATTACATGAATAAGTTATCTTGATGCATTTTTCATGAAAATCCTACAATGACTACATTTGTGATGATTAATCGAAAATATAGTATTTTTTTATATATTTGAAGTATTCAAAAAGTGGAATCAAGTATCTGAAACCCAATAATAGGTACTTTGTATGTCAAAATAAGTATTTACTCTTATTCCGTGATAATTTAGAAAAAATATTTATTTAAAAAATATATTTTAGATGGAGAAGACCCATGAAATTTTTGTGAATAAAATAATATATTTATTTAAACAATATAAGGGCAAAAATATAAATTTGGGTTTGTGGGGAGTTAAAACTAAAGTTATGGCATTGTCAGGTACTAATTCTTAAAAAAACATGGTTAGGTACTGAATTTTAATTCAAACTGTGGCAGATGTATTTTTCACAAATTTACCTTAATATTATCAAACATAAAATTGACACTTTTTCCGCGTTTCCATGTTTTGCAGAAAGTATTTATGTTTTATGCCACTTCATTCTAATATAGACTTTATTTGGGTTAATAATAATAGACTTAGACATTGTTCAAGTGAAAAAATGTACAATTATTTTTTTAAATATCTACGAATACTACCTTATTTTTTAGACGAAAACCTTTTATCATATATATACGAAAACCTTTTATCATATATATATATATATATATATATATATATATATATATATATATATATATATATATATATACTAGTTATTTTGGGAAGGTTCGATCCTGGGTGTGGGGGCAGTGCCCACACCCAAGATCAAGGGTTGAGATTCATATCATGGGGAATAAAAAAATTTAAAAAAAATAAAAAATTGGGCCAGAAAAAATTCTGGCCCTTGGATGTACCCCTACAGGCAGGGTGAAATAATCCGTTATTTTGCACACATGATGCGTTTGTATAATCTTTTTTATCATTATCGATGGAATAAATTGAAATTCGACAAATTATAAAAAAATTGATTTTTGAATTGCTGGAAAAAAATGTGTTGAAATTTTTTTTAAAACTAAAAACAAAAGAGTAATATCATTATCATATAAGGGTAAAATTGAAAGAAAAAGTTGATGTCCTAGGTGGTTACTATCATGTCTTTAACTTTAATAAAATAGAACATATATAAATATATATTCCAATAAATATGTTTGAATTCGATAAAATTTGGGTCACCTCGGATTGAGGTGGTCAATCGATCGACTCGATTGCTGATTGGACCAAATGGAGCAAAAATCGAATAACTAAAATTTTCTATTCAAATAAATCGAACCGACCAAATTTTTTTCATTCGATCATGATGTACAAATGAAAACAGTATTCTTAATTAGGAAAATTCGGGCCAACGTTGGATAGAATAATATGGATAGCAAGAAAAAATGACGTGAATCGACACCTGTGTCACGAACAAAGCGTCAGAGACGTTGGGAGCCTGTTATAAACACTCTAACTCTCAAGCTAACTATCCCGATGAGAGTGCGAGCTTGAATAGGCAAATGAAACCTGTTTTAACGAGGATTATCACATTCTATTCATAGGTTTTTGTAAGGGCTTAGTTGGTTTGGGCCTTAAGTTAAGTGGACCTGGACTTTTTTAGGTCATTGTAATGGACCTAAATACTTTAAATAAATACTCAGCCCAAAATTAATTAATCCATTAAGTACAAGCTGAAGTATGAAATTTGGGTTATGACCCAACACATCAGAAGAATCACATACCAAATCGAATAAAAATTACTTAATTTGGTCATAAAACTTCTTATGAAATCATTTTACAAGTCAATTTTCTATTCAACTCGATCTATGAAAAATTATTAATTTTTATGACAAAAATATTACTTTCATTATACGTATTGATCGGGTTGACTCGTTTTACAGATATAAATATGTGATATCGTCTAATAATATATTTGTTCAATCTATGTACACATACAATTAACACCATAAATTAGATATTATATTGTCCAAAAAATTTCAATAGTTTCGATAGCTTCATGCAACCAAAAAATGAAAAAACTTGTGTGAGACACTTTCACATGTCGTATTTTGTGAGACATATCTCTTAGTTGAGTCATCTATGAAAAAATATTACTTTTTATGCTAAGAGTATTACTTTTTATTGTGAATATCAGTAAGTTTGATCCGTCTCACATATAAAAATTCGTGAGACCGTCTCACAAGAAACCTACTCAATAGACCAACCATCGGAACTTAACACTTAAAATTAGTTGTGAACAAAAAAGTTAAATATTAAAGGTAATTTTCTTTTTATCAGCAAGATTGTCCTCATTAAAAAATTTCCACAAAAAAGATTTAGTCTTTTTTGAAAGTTAATAAATTCAGAAGAAACTGTAATATTGAGTTAAGCTAAAGACATAATTAACTGGTGTGCAAATTATCTCTTTGATTTAAAATCACATCGAATATATATGTAAATAAGATTTTAGAATGATTATAGTTACATATTATTTGTAGTGATATTTACTAAAAATATATAATTTCTTAATATATTTGAAATGAAAAATAAAAATGGGCCGGTAGAGTTTAAATCATACTCCCATATTGCCCCTGTAATTTCTTGAGAATTCATCTGCACAACAAAATACTTCAATGCAAATTTGCGGTTCTTTTACGTTTATAATTATTTCATTAGGTTGAAATTAAATTAATGTCAAATTTACTGGGTAATTCCATTCAGTAAATTGATTGGTTTTTTTTTTTTTTTTTTTTTTTAATATTTGGGAAGGGGCCTAGACCTAAGACCATGTAATTCTATACATACATGTTTTGCGTATATAATTTAATCCAGAAATATAATGTATATCTTATACGAGATAACAGCAATTAAGGCAATTTAAACGAGATAAGTAAATGTAATAAGGAAATAACATAAGTGGTGTTTATGGTTGTGAGGAGACTCAAACTCCCACGTCACCTATTATTCCACTTATGGTAGGATTTCAATAGAAGACTTTGGTTTTACAAAACTTGTAACAATCCGCTTCAACTTTAGGACTTATTCACTGCGTAAATTAAAACTCCTAGTAACTTCTTACAACGGTTGAGACATACAGTCTAACAACCAATATAGAGATATGATGATGAATCCTTCGACTCAAACTATCGAGAATATTCTCAAATGATTTTGGCAAGAAATGCCCGAGTATTTTGACAGAAACCCTTGAAGATCCACGATGATCTGAATAAGAATTCTTTGGAGCGATGACCGATACGCAGTGATTAAGTGTCAAAGTGATAAATGCTCGTAAGTCTTTTTAAGAATGCAAACTTGAATCGTCTATTTGATATGCTCTTCTTGGCATTCTCTATATATATTACCTCATGTATTTTTTCGTTCAGCTTTAGCTATAGCTCGTTAAATGAGCATTAATGAAAATGCACTATTGTTACCGTCTTTTCTTATTTTATCATAACTTTAATTTAATGGGCGGATATGCCTACACCAAATGTGACAGAAAACGGCAAGTGACAGCAAAAAGTAAATAGCTCTGTTCGTAGAATTTTGTGGAAAGCTTCTGATCTTCTGACATCTTGTTTGTTGGGTGTGGTCAGAATACCAATATTCTGAAATGTAGGTAAGATCATTGTAAGGTGTGTTGACTCAACTGTTTATAGATATTCTTGGATGCAATGAGCGGTTGAGTAGTTTGCCATAGACTAATATGCATGAGGAAGTCGAGTAGCTTAGTATTGCAAGACAATATCTTGATCTACTGAAGCGGTTGAGTGCATGTAATACAGAGCAAACAATATCTTGATCTAACACAATAAGTTATTGTTTTTCATCATCAAAACTAATGGATCTAACATTTTCTCCTTTTTTGGTGATGACAAACTTGAGCTCCAAAGATAATACACGATAAATGAAAGATGAATTTCATTGAAATAACGAATTTCATTATTACAAATACTGAACGAAAACCTAGGGTTTAAGGGAAAGCTAGGGTTCGGCTCGGAGTCCTTGAGAATCACGACACTTAGCTGATGTTAGGGTGTGTCCAGGAGACCTAAAGGGGCTGTGGGATGGTTCAAGGGTGGCTACATGATGCTTGGTCCGAAGGCTAGGGCAATCGCATGAGGGAAGTCGTTCATGGCTCCTAGGGCGCGGCTGGAAGGGCTGGGCACATTTGGGGGTGTTCGGTTCTGTCCAGTAGGTTGCCATGGGTTCGGTTTAGGTCCTACGAGGGTTGGTCAGGGGTTGGCCCAATCGGTTAGGGCCTAAGTTCGAAACATTTGAGGGTGGCATGGACTAGGGTTTCGAGTTTTGTAGGGTAGAAAACTCAGTAGTTGATCTAGGCTAGTTTTATAGTCTTAAGTGGCTTGAATTGGGTTGTATATGGTTTAGTTAGGTGTTATTAATTTATGGTTCAAGTTTGGTTAAGTTTCGAGTCAATACGAGTCAAAATTGATATGTACATTTAAGTTTAAAAACGAATTAGGAAATTAGTCGAGAAGCTAAATTTTACGTTTAAGAAAAATTTATGGTTGTATTTTTAGGTAATATGTTAAGTTTGAATGGATTTAGGTCGTCGTTTTAAGGTCTAAAGATAAATTGGGAAAATTAGAGTTTCAGGAGCAAAACGGTTATTTTACACTTGGAAAATGTTAGACTTCCTGACAATATTCTGAATGCTTTATTAAATATTAAAATGTTTATTTCGAATGTTTATGGAATTTTTATGATGAAATGTTAATGGTAAAAGACATGTTGCATGCTTGATTTGAAAGAAAAATGATTTATATGTGCATAAATTTTTATAAATGATGAAAATATAAAAAGTTGAAGAAGGTGAATTGATTGTGATTAATACGATGATATAACGATACGATAATACAATGATATTTAAGGCTAATGCTCAGTTGACGGGTGAGAGGGTCGCTGATGATTAAGGTTTGCCGAGTCAATAGACTCGCTAGGTGTGATCGATGCAGGTGAATATGAGATTGATGTTAATGGAAGTCTTGATGGTTGATCTTGCTGGACTGAAGGTGCATACAACCCGAGGACCGTCGCTAGTTTTCCACAAATAAATAAGTTTATGATTTATGATTACTTAAAAATTTATGATTATGATGCTTTTGAGGGTTTTTTGAGAGGATGTCAGAGTTATGTTTATTTTTGAAATAATTTTAGTTCGAGTTGGTTGACGTTTTACGATTTTATTCTTTGAATTACTTTTTTTTGGATTTTCAAATAATAGTTGGTTGGTTTATTTTTACATGGTGTAGAAGATTCATATTTTAAATGCTTAGTGTTTCGACCGAATGAATTCGAAAGAAAAAAAATTTCTAGTACATTTTAAAGAAAAACGAGTAGTTGACGTTTCAGTTGGTATCAGAGCAATGTTACTGGTAAGGGTTATGCCACCGTAATTTTCAGAAAGCTCGGTCGTCAGGCCTCGAGTCTGTAACTTTAATTGCTTTACATGATTTTTATGATGCTGCCTGCATGTTTATATGAGTTATACGTTAACGTTACATGTTTAAAAGCTTTTTGAGGTTAAATGTTATTCATGCTTAAAGTTTCTCAAAAAACAACTAGTATATGCTGCATGATTAGAAACTTAAATTTAAATGTGATAGGATCGGTTATCGTAACAAGAGTGTTTAGAAGGGGGAGGGGATTGAATAAACACTTACAATTAAAATTGGTCTTTTTGAATATTCGAGTTCAGTTTGGTGACAAACTGAATCTCGGAATCTTGTTGGTCAATAGCAATCAGTAAACTAGAGTAGTTGCGGAAAATAACTGACTGAAAGATATAATACGAAACTGAAAGAGATATGCAAGAGTTGTTTCTGGATGTTCGGAGAATTGAATTACTCCTACGTCACCCCTTCTATCACAAGGATAGGATATTCACTAAAAGACTTTGATCAAGTACAACACTTGTACAGACCCACTTCAGTTTGGACTTCCAACTGATAAAACTGAAACTCTTAGTTCTACACAATATTCTTAATACGTAACTGATATTAGCAAAGTTTGAATTTAACAGCTTTTAAAGAGTGCTAATAAGCTCAGATTGTAGCCTTGATTGCTACGAGTAATTCAAATGAAAGTGAGCTGAGATTTTGACAGAGTAACATCAAGCTTAAGATTGAATGATCGTCTCTATGTTCTTCTGTTGTTCTTCAGTCATATTTATACTTCGCTTTCAACGGTAACTTTGATATGCGTTTGAATTCTAGTATCCGTTGAATGCCACTTCATCATTTGTTGGGCAATGTTCTCTTCATTGATTGTAATACGGCGTCTTAATTGCAGTAGCCGAAATACGTTGTTCTATGCTGTAATGATTGAGATGCGGCTTTCCATATTCTCTTGCTGTTTACTATGTTATTTTGTCGGTTGAATGTTCTTTCCCGATAAGCATTCAGTTGAGATCAGTTTTGACTGAAACTTATGCGACTGAGTATATTAACTGATCGGTTTCCAACGGATCAGTTTTCTTCATTTGTTCAGCTGCTTTCAGTTATTAAATGTTCAGTTGTCTCATAGTTCAGTTAATTTCTTCAGTTCTGTCAAACTCCGAAATTTGGTTTCCAACAATTTCCCCCTTTTTGGTGTTTGACAAAACTAAGCATATATTAACTGAAGGATTGAACTTTTATAGACTACTTCTCAAAAACTGTCTCAAAATGAACTGCTAAATCTGAGTCATACTACACTTCCCCCTTTTTGTCAAACTGAGCCATGTGAAGAGATAATTGTCGAACTTCAGTAGATAAGATGCCGACATCGGCTGAAATACTGGAGATGGCAGTAAGAACTGAGGTTTGCAGTGAGTCTATTTTGTTTGCAACAGATGTTTCTATTCTTTCAACTCGTTGGTTGATCACATCTTGAGCAACGAAAAGAGCAGCAGTTGTTGCTTTGTTCGGCTTGTGTTCTATGGCAACTGAAAGTTCAGTTACAACTTCTGGAATATTCTTCAGCTTTGCAAAAACAAAATCTTTGGATCCATTCAGCTTTACAGAATGATAGTATTGGGTTGACTGAATGGATTTGATGGCATCCATTATTTGATTCATATTTGTCTTGATGGTGTTGATTTCATTGAACAGTGCTTTTGAATTTGAGATTTCAGGAGACATGACTCCTATATCTTCCTGATCTGGCACTTGTTCTGGAGGAGTGAAAATTATCATAGTGCGATCAACTGTCTCTTCTTGACCTTGAGATGAGGAAGGTTGGTTCTGAGCAACAGAGACATTTTTTTCTAGAATAACAGGGTTATCTGTGGTAACTGCTATTGGAGAATCATGGATTTGTTCTTCTGTTTGATTGACGACTGAAACTTGTGGTGGTTCTTCAGTTTGAAGATTTCCAACATTGGGCAACTGTTCTTCCACAGATTTAGGGAGTGTTTCCTCTTGATTCTGAGTGAGCACTTCAGTTTGCTCTTCAGTTTCAGGTGTTACTTGCTGAACTGTTTCTAAATCAACAAAAAATAGAGTTGGTTCTGCATTATCAGAGAATTGAATATGTTCTTCAGCAATAAAAGTTTGAACTGGGTCTTCAGATGTAACCAGAACTTCTTGTTCTTTTTGTTCAGTCAGAGGATCAACTGATTCAAGATTATGTGCTTCAGTTTGAGCTTCCTGAGCAACTGACTGAATGATTTCATCGATATTGGCGAAGGTAAGTTCAGTCTCAGAGTACAAATGTTGATCCTCGGCTGTTGTTTGTGGAACCTCCTGGGCTGATTTTTCAGCAATGAGTTCTTCAGAAAATTCATTCTTCTGAGGTGATGAAGATTTGTATTCCTCTATTTCTGAAGATTTTTCTGGAAAAACAAGTTCTTGATCTTGTTCCCAAAACCTTATTTTCCTTTGTAGACCACTAAGATCTGCATCCAGTTGAGTGAACACAGCTCTATATTGATATGCAGTTGACCCTGTGGGGTTGTAGTTTTCTTTCAACTGTCTAACCATCTTAGTCAGTTGATTAGCCCGTATTTGATCAAAGAAATACTGTCTCCTTTCCAGTGCTTGAAGAATGGTAGCAGCTTTAACTACCCTCAAAACTATCTTTTCTAGTTTAATAAACATCTTCAATTTGGATTTGTGCTTCAGTTTCTTGGCAAAAATTTCAGTCCTGAAGCTTTTCCAACGGTCAAAAGCTGTGAGTTTTGATGTGGCAAATGTATTTACCTCTTCCCATATTAGATCGATATGAGTTTGAATGGAGTGAGATGGCCTTGGTTCCTCCTCAAGCTTGCCTTTTCCCTTCTCCGTGGTTAAAACATGAGGAATTTGTAAGCCAGATTTTGTAGACTCCGCTGGTTCCTTCAATGTGACGCCTTTTGGTCTAGCTTGAGGTAGAATAGTGGGTTGATTTACACTAGTGAAGGGAGATTTTACTCTCATGGATATCTTTTCATTTCGAATTGTATCATCAGGAGGAATGATCTGCAATGGAATAGCCTGAATAGGTGTTTCAGCAGCTGACTGAGATGGTTTCTTAGTAATGGTTGGTCCCACTGCCGGTATTGGTTTGGTTCTTTGTGTCCGTGGTTTCTTGATAAGTTTGGAAGATGTAGTTTTCTCAGAATCTGATTCACTGAGAATCAGTTTTCGCTTTGTAGCCTTCAGTTGGGCCAGCGTCTTGGCTCTCTTGACTGATTTAGGAGCAGCTTGCTGCATTCCAATCTCCTTCTTGACTTTTACGAATTGTTTAGGCGAGAGATCCATCTTGGTTTTTGGTGGCAATATATTCTTGGCAGTGAATATCTTGAATTTGGAGAATTTTTCAGCATTGTTAGCTACCAGTCCTTTGAGTTTCAGAATATAACTGATTGGAATAGCAAACCCCCTGGACTGTTTTGTTGATTGAAGCATATTCTTTAGAATGCTGAAAATAATGTACCTCCAGTTGGCTTTCTTCTCACCCATGATGATTTTCATCACCTGGAATTTCTCAAGAGTGAGAGCTGCATATGAGCCAGCTTTGGCTAGAATTCCTTTTGCTATAATATCAGCCAACAACTGAATTTCTGGTTTCAGTTCTTTCTTTGGGTCGGAGACTTTGATTTTCCGCCCATCAGCAGATAATGAGGATTGCATTTGCTCAATATCAAATGTTTTAACTTCAGAGAAACTTACATATCCATCAGTTGGCAAGGAAAATATTTCTCCAAAGTTTTCTTCAGATAAGATCAGCAACTGATCATTGATAGTAACAGCGATGTTTCCTTCAACAGTAACATACCCTTTTAGATAGAATTCATTCACTTCCTTCGAGTATATTTCTTGTGAAGATTGTCCCAAGAACATCCTGAGTCCAGCAGATTCAATCTTCAGAAAGACATTTTTGATATCATCTTCTTGAATGGATAAGACTGAGTCAAAGTCGATTGCCATGGCATTCATCACGTGAGCAGGGATCTGATTAGCCATTTCGGAAGGTAGGATGATCTGAAATTCGTAGAAAATAAGCTTTGGAAATTAGCATGCTCTTAGAACTGATTGTATGTGTGAAGGAGAAGAACTGAATTGAAGCGGGCATAGTACATTTGAGCGTGACTGTTCAAATTCTGGACACGTGTCAGTCCATAAAAATTTTGAATAAAAATAGGTGTACGTGTGCTGTAATCGTGTGTAGAAAGATTAGCGGTTTTAGAGTAAGCCACGTCGTCAATCTGCAGTCACGTCAATTGATTTAGAATATAATAAATTTTAATTAGTTAACGTATGTGAGAAGATTTGTAAACAATCCAACTGAATGATCAGTTGGGAAACTGATTCACTTCAGTTGAGAAGTTACAAACAACTGTCTTCTCAGTTAACCTTTTAAAATTAATATTCCCCCTAAATTGGTGCATAACGTAATTAAAATAGTGCTATAAAATAATTTCAAGAGTGCGAGAAGTTATTGGTCTTGCTGAACCATTGATGACTCTTCAGCTTTCTTGATATTCTCCTATAAATAGAAATCACTCAGTTAGTTTTGAGACATATCATTCAAAATATTCAAAAGATGTCTGATACTGGTGACTCAAGTCTTTCTCCCTTTTCTGTAGAGGCCAGGAAGGCTGAGATTGAAGACGAAGTCTTCTATGAAAGTTTGCATTACTGGGAGCAATTGCAGGAGCTTGAGCTCTTGTACAATTCTGGGGAGGCCACTACTCCTGAATTGGTGGCAGAACTGAATCAAGTGCGAGAACACTTGAATATTGCTGTGTGGGTGGACGTCTTCAAGGATGGTCACATGTATCTCCGCAAGGAATTGAAGATCCTGAGGCGCATAGCTCATTCTCACAGCTTTGTCATGACTGCTCCGTCTTCTTTATCTGTTTGGCTGAAATTTTGGATAATTGTTGTGGAGAATATGTATGATGATGTAATCCAGACAGACGTTTATAAGTAATGAAATATTTATCTGATTTTAACTCTGTTTTTCTGCAAGTGATATATTTTATCAGTTGTGAAATAAACTGATCAGAAACTAACTGTCATATGTTGATTGTGAACTGGGACTATTTAAACAATTATTAACAGAATTCGAACTGGTGTCAGTTGACTATGAACAACTGACAACTTAAAATCCTCGGTAAATGTGAAAGATACATTAATTGTAGTGAGACCCTTCAGTTTCTCCATCGTCATTTTCCTATAAATAAGATGATAGTGATAAAAGATGTGATTTAATATCAGTTCAAAAGTATTTCAATATGTCCGATTCTGATGCATGCAGCAACACTCATGTCCATGTGACTGAGCAATCAACCCCTCGTTTAATAAATATCAAAAGAAAAATGGAGAGATATGTCCTGCAGAAGGTGTTGTCAACATGGGAGAAGATTCATGAATTGAAGAGGGTTAGTGACAGTGGTGCTATTCCTACTCATGCTCAGGAGGCAAGAGCATTGAAGTATCTTGAACGTTTTGAAGTTAGGCATGTTAGGGATTTGGTGGAGGACAAATGTCTTTTGGAGGCATTGCTGTGGAAAGAGTGGCATGTTGTTGATAAGATTTCGAAATCTAGGGCATTTGCTAGAGTTCGAATTTATGAGTTAAATGATTGGGTTAGAGCATGGCTGGATTCAGTTGATGCCATGATATCTTCTGTAAAATGGGAACGTTGATATTCATAATAAACTGTTATTTTCTAATTGTTGTGTTCTTATTTTCTGCATATAATTCTGTTAGGATAACAATATTACTAATAATTTCTAAGATAAATCGATTAAACCATGAATATTTCGAAAATAAGAAAACTTAGCCTCAGGTAATGGTTTTGTGAAGATGTCAGTTGCTTGCTGTTCAGTTGAGATATATTCTAGCCGAATATCCTTCTTTAATGCATGATCCCTGATGAAGTGATGCCTGAAATCTATATGTTTGTTCCTTGAGTGAAGAACTGGATTGTAGGTGATGGAAATTGTGCTGGTATTGTCACAAAATATGGGCGATTCAGTTGATGTTACTCCATAATCCTTCAGTTGTTGCTGAATCCAGATCAGTTGTGCACAATAGCTACCAGCAGCAAGATATTCTGCTTCTGTTGTTGAGGTAGCTATGGATGTCTGCTTCTTGCTGAACCAAGAGATCAGTCTATCTCCTAAGAACTGACAAGATCCACTTGTACTTTTACGATCAAGCTTACATCCTGCATAATCTGCATCTGAGTATCCAACTAAATTGAAGGTGGAGTCTTTGGAATACCATAGTCCAACATTTTGTGTGTCCTTAAGATATCTCAGAATTCTTTTAGCAGCTGAGAAATGTGATTGCTTAGGATTTGCTTGAAATCTGGCACACATATAGACAGCAAAAACAATATCAGGGCGACTGGCTGTTAGGTATAACAGTGAACCTATTAACCCTCTGTATAATGTCGCCTCTACTGATATTCCCCCTTCGTCAGTGTCTAATTTAACTGATGAGCTCATGGGAGTTGTTGCGGCTGAACATGATTCCATACCAAATTTCTTTAGCAGCTCCTTTGTATATTTTGTTTGACTAATGAATATACCAGTTTCCAATTGCTTCACTTGCAGGCCAAGAAAGAATGTCAGTTCACCCATCATGCTCATTTCAAACTTATCCTGCATTAAGTTAGCAAACTTTTTGCACAATTTGGGGTTAGTTGACCCAAAAATTATATCATCAACATAAATTTGAACTAACAGAATATGATTATTTTTTGTGAATTTGAACAAGGTCTTATCAACTGATCCGACTGAAAAGTCATGATCAGTTAGGAATTTTGAAAGAGTTTCGTACCAAGCCCTGGGAGCATGTTTAAGACCATATAGTGCTTCGTTCAAATGGTATACATGATCAGGATGTTTATGATTTATAAAACCTAGAGGTTGTTCAACGTATACTTCTTCTTGTAACTGACCGTTTAGAAATGCACTTTTCACATCCATTTGGTAAACTTTGAAGTTTTTATGAGATGCGTAAGCAAGAAATATTCTGATGCTTCCAATCTTGCAACTGGAGCATACGTTTCATCATAGTCGATACCTTCTTCCTGTCTGTATCCTTGTGCTACTAATCTTGCTTTGTTTCGTACAACTGACCCATCCTCGTTTAGTTTATTCCTATATACCCATTTTGTACCTATAATGGTTTTTGAAGTTGGTCTTAGAACTAAGTTCCAGACGTTATTGTGAGTGAACTGATTTAGCTCTTCTTGCATAGCATTTACCCAATTAGGATCAGCAAGAGCTTCATCAGTTTTCTTTGGTTCCAGTTGTGAAACAAAGGCTGAATGAATAAATAAATTTAACATTTGATTGCGAGTTCTTACGGGATCAGATGGATTTCCTATTACCAGATGAGGTGGATGTGATTTTCTCCATCTGTATTCTGTATTTGTTACATCAGCAACTTCTTCAGTTGGCGTCTGAGTGCAATTTTCAGCTTCAGTTGATGCCTCATCAGTTGGTATTTGAATATTATCAGTTTGTCTTAATAACTGATTGTCAGTATTTACTTCCTGTTCATTTAGTTGATCCAATATCTCTGGTTCTGGTGTTTGAAGGATATCTTGATTGTTATCACTTTCATCTTTGTCATCATCCTCCAAACTGATATCTGTAAATCGATCAGCTAGCTCAACTTGATTAGTTGGCTTATCAGTTAGTACAGTTTCATCAAAATCAACATGCGCAGATTCTTCAACATTTAAGGTTTTCTTATTAAAAACTCTATAAGCTATGCTAACTGATGAATATCCAAGGAATATTCCTTCTGCAGATTTGGCATCAAATGCTTTTAAGTAATTTTTACCATTATCATGAATAAAACATCTACAGTCGAGTATTTTGAAGTAAGTAATTATACTTTTTCTTCCATGCCAGATCTCATATGGTGTTTTCATATGATTCTTATTAATCATTGATCTGTTCTGAGTATAACATGCAGTGTTTACTGCCTCTGCCCAAAATCTTTGAGAAATGCCAGAATCAGCAAGCATTGTTCTAGCAGCTTCTTTAAGGGTTCGATTTCTTCTCTCAGCTACACCGTTTTGCTGAGGAGTTCTTGCTGCTGAGAGCTCATGCTTGATTCCAGCTTTTTCTAGAAAGCTTGAAAGTGTTTGATTGATGAATTCAGTTCCTCGATCAGATCTGATTCGATCAATCCCAACTGATTTTTCATTTAAAAGTCTTTTGAAGATTTTAATCAGTTGTGCAGCCGTATGGTCTTTGGATTTAAGAAATATGACCCAAGTAAATCTTGAAAAATCATCTACGACCACCAAGGTGTATTTCATTCCCCCTAAGCTCATGACTGGTATTGGACCGAAGAGATCCATGTGCAATAGTTCTAAGCATCTGGATGAAGATTTACACCCCTTGTTTTTGAAAGAGGATCGTACTTGTTTTTCATACTGACATGCTGAGCAAAGTTTTTCTTTTGAAAAATTTATTTTGGGCAAACTAGTTACAAGTTCATGTTTACTCAGATAAGCGATGGATTTAAAGTTTAAATGATTTAACCTTTTATGCCACAACCAGTTTTGAGATGATTTTGAAGCAATGAAGCAGACTGGTGCATGAGGTTGTTCATTCCAACTGACTTTATATGTGTTTCCACATCGTTTGCCAGTTAGTATAATTTCATCAGTTGATGTTTTAACTAAGCATGAGTTTTTATCAAATTGTACTGAGAATCCATTGTTGCATAACTGACTGATACTAATCAAGTTATACTTCAGATTCTCTACTAATAAAACATCTTTAATAGTAAAGTTACCATGGATAATCTTACCTTTACCCACGGTTTTACCTTTGGAATTATCTCCGAAAGTGATGTTTGGACCACTATATTTGATTAGTTGAGATAGCATACTTGCATCTCCTGTCATATGTCGTGAGCATCCGCTGTCCAAATACCATATTGAACTTTTATTTGTACCTGTTACCTGCAAGCACACACATAATTTGATTTGGTACCCATATCTATTTGGGTCCAAAGCTTATTAGTCCCTTTGGAACCCATACTTGGATTGGTCTAACTGACTTTCCAGTAGCTGTATTCCAAATAGTTTTTCTCAGTCTTTGTGTGCTTGGTGAATAGTGTACAGATGATACAGTATGTATTTTAGCTTGGTTCAACTGATTGTTCAGTCTGTATCTTTTCTGGACTGGTTTGCAGTTATAATAATTTTAATATCTCTTGCTGAATCTCTTTGATTAATGATTTTCTGAGTCAGTAGAGATTTTTGGACTGTAACCAACTCCATGTCTTCTGGCTTTATACATATTCTCAATAGGTTTTTCATTCAGTTTGCTAGGCTCAAACTTTTTTTGTTCTACTGTTGATCTGACAAATTGAATGTACTTCCCTTTGTTCATTGTCAGCTTTCGTTGAGTATCATTTGAAAACGTTTCTCCTTGATTACTGAATCCTAAACCAGTTTTATCAGAAACTGATTTTTGTGAATTATGCATCTCATTCAATGCAGTAGACGACTTATTCCAAGCTTGAATGAGTTCAGTTTGTTTTGAATTTTCAAGAATCAATTTCTGGATCAGTGACTGATCTTTCTTTCTCTCTGCTTTTAGTTCAGCAATTTCCCTTTCTAGACTCAACCTATCAACTAATTTATCAGTTTTGGTTTTGTTGTCCATGGGATCATTTTGCTTTGACTTTATTTCCTCAATGATGATGCAAGTTTCTGGTACTCACTTACCATTTCATGCAATGTTAAAATGAGTTCTTCTCGTGTAAAATCAGTTGAACTGAAATCAAATACCTGTTGACTTGTAGATTCTGCTTCAGTATCATTTGCCATTAGACATTTGACTTCCTCTTCATCACTTGAACTATATGAGCTTTCTGGTTCTGATTCGTCACTATCAGTTTCTGCCCATTTGGATTTGTTCTCTTCAGCTAATAGAACTTCGTGTTTCTTTCTGTAGGTTTTCTTATCATCTCTAGGTCTTCTCTTATGCTCATATGGTTTCTTTCTTCTGTCAGTTGATCCTTGACTATCCTTTTTAGGTTTAGGACAGTCAGCAATGTAATGATCTGTTTTGCCACAATTGTAGCAAGCATTTGTTTCTTCTTTGGAATTATTTTCTGGTATTGCTTCTGAAAGTTTCCTTGGTTCTTTCTCATGAACATCCCGAACTTTTTGATGAATAGTGACATAGCATCATTGCTTAACTGATCAGCAGATTTCTCGACTGAACTAGTTGGTTCAGTTCTGACAGCTGCTAAAGCAGTTGTAGTTGTAGGAGTAGATGATTCTCCTTCTCTGTTCTGCAATTCAAATTCATAAGCTTTTAAATCAGCAAATAGTTCATGAAGTTCGATCTGGTTCAAATCTTTTGATTCTCTCATAGCCATAGTTTTGACATCCCATTCCTTTGGAAGACCTCTCATCACTTTTAGTGTAACCTCCTTGTTGGTATACACTTTCCCGAGTGCATTTAATTCATTTATAATACTGCTCACCCTTTCATCATATTCATTCATTGATTCTCCAACCTTCATTTTGATATTGTCAAATTTCTGAACAGCAACTGAGAGTTTATTTTCTTTCGTTTGGTCATTTCCTTTATATAACTGAATCAACTTCTCCCAAATTTCTTTTGCTGTTTTGCACATCTTTATTTTGTTGAAGGTTGCTTTGTCCAGTGTTTTGTATAGAGTATCTTTGGCTATATTGTCAAGATTAGCTTTCCTTTTGTCCTCAGTTGTCCACTCTTCTCTGGGCTTTTGAATTCTCTGTGGTGCCCCTTCAGTTATGGCAATTGCTGTGTTTTCTTTTAGAATTTTCATGGGTCCGTCTGTTATGACATACCACATGTCATCATCTTGTGCAGCTAAGTGAGCCTGCATTCTGATTTTCCAGTCATCGAAATATTCTCTTGAGAACATAGGAATTTTATTGAATGAAGTCATGCTTGTTGACTTATAGATCAGAAGTATTCAATAACAAGATTCAACTGCTCTGATACCACTTGATAGGATCGGTTATCGTAACAAGAGTGTTTAGAAGGGGGGTTGAATAAACACTTACAATTAAAATTGGTCTTTTTGAATATTTGAGTTCAGTTTGGTGACAAACTGAATCCCGGAATCTTGTTGGTCAATAGCAATCAGTTAAACTAGAGTAGTTGCGGAAAATAACTGACTGAAAGATAGAATACGAAACTGAAAGAGATATGCATGAGTTGTTTCTGGATGTTCGGAGAATTGAATTACTCCTACGTCACCCCTTCTATCACAAGGATATGATATTCACTAAAAGACTTTGATCAAGTACAACACTTGTACAGACCCACTTCAGTTTGGACTTACAACTGCCAAAACTAAAACTCTTAGTTCTACACAATATTCCTAATACGTAACTGATATTAGCACAGTTTGAATTTAACAGCTTTTAAAGAGTGCTAATAAGCTCAGATTGTAGCCTTGATTGCTACGAGTAATTCAAATGAAAGTGAGCTGAGATTTTGACAGAGTAACAACAAGCTTAAGATTGAATGATCGTCTATATGTTCTTCTGCTGTTCTTCAGTCATATTTATACTTCGCTTTCAACGGTAACTTTGATATGCGTTTGAATTCTAGTATCCGTTGAATGCCACTTCATCATTTGTTGGGCAATGTTCTCTTCATTGATTGTAATACGGCGTCTTAATTGCAGTAGCCGAAATACGTTGTTCTATGTTGTAATGATTGAGGTGTGGCTTTCCATATTCTCTTGTTGTTTACTATGTTATTTTGTCGGTTGAATGTTCTTTCCCGAGAAGCATTCAGTTGAGATCAGTTTTGACTGAAACTTATGCGGCTGAGTATATTAACTGATCGGTTTCCAACTGATCAGTTTTCTTCATTTGTTCAGCTGCTTTCAGTTATTAAATGTTCAGTTGTCTCATAGTTCAGTTAATTTCTTCAGTTCTGTCAAACTCCGAAATTTGGTTTCCAACAAAATGCATGTTGGTTACGTTAGAAATTTGGAAAACGTTCAGATATAATGCCTAGATGTGCACCTAGTATCGATACGCAAACTGAGAATACTGATGATCGTCAAGGGAATGCACCTGCATCTCCTAATGGAGATGCTGCTACACGTGCTCTAGAGAGCATGACACGTTTCATTGAGCAGTAGTTTCAGCAGGCTCCGAGGCTGTAGCTCGACGTTTATGATAAGTTCCGGAGGCTAGCTCCGAAGGAATTTTCTGGCACCATCGACCCATTTTACTGCCGGCGTCCGAGGGAACTTGAAGAGGAAGTTCATGAGTCTCCGCCAGAGGGACACGACTGTGGCTGAGTTTGTGAGTAAGTTTGATAGGGGTTGTCACTTCGTACCCTTTATTGCTAGGGATGCTGCAGAAAAATTAAGACACTTCATGGATAGCCTTCAACCTACCATACGTCGGGATGTGATGATGATGCGACCTGCGGACTTTGCAACTGGCACCACTTGTGTATTTCAAGATGAGCATGCCCTGAAAGATATTGACTTTGAGATGCATCGCAAGAGGCAGCAACACCAACAGAACTCACAACCGAATAAAAGGCAATTCATGAGACCTCCTCGAGCTCAAGGGTAGCAAAAGCCCCAAGGAAAAGTGAAGAAACCGGGACAACAAAAGCCACAACAGTCTAGGAGCGCCAAAATCTGAGGAGAGGCCACTATGCAAAGAATGCAATCACTTACATTTTTGGGCATGTATGGTATTTTTCGAAAATTATAAGGACCAAATTGCAAAAAAAAAAACGTAATAAAGTGTAAAATCAAAATTTTAAGCGGCTAAATTGCACTTGGCCGAGATTTTAAGGACCAATCCGAATTTTTGAAGAGTCCAGGGACTAAAATTAAGATAATAAAAAATCCTAGAGTGAAATATGAAATTTTAGAAAAATTGAGGGACTTATTTGCAAATCCTAGGTAAATAGGGGACGTTTTTTAAAAAATTGGATTCCTAAGGGTTAAAACAATGATTTTTGAAAGTCTAGGGCCCAATTTGATGGAATACGAAATTTATGGGGTTATGATGCTCTAATTTCGATAATTTAAGGGGCTAAAACGAAATTTTTTCTAGAACAATTAGTGTCCAAGCATGTAATTTTCTAAAAACTTTGGAAAAATAATGATAGAAACTACTTAAGCTGCAACACTAATAGATTTGACGGTGAATTCGTCGCAGGAATGATATTCATTCTAGGTGTAGCTACATATGCATTGCTGGATTCGGGAGCTACACACTCATTGATATTTGAGACATTCTTCAAACGACTAAATATTTATTATACCCGAGAATATAGGATTGGACTTCAAAGTTTCTATTCCTTCTGGTGAGCAAATGATCACTTCGAGCATTGTGAAGAATCTAGAGTTTCGTTGGCAAAAAGATGTGGTTCAGGCAGATCTCATCGTACTCCCAATGCATGAATTCGACATCATTCTTTGCATGGATTGGCTATCATTGAATGGATCTTCGATAGATTTTTGACTGAGGTCAGTGTCTATTTGACCGCCCAACGGAAAATCGTTTGTCTTTGAGGCAACGAGAAACAAGCAAACGCCGCACATTATCTCTTGCACGTGTGCGAGGAAACTTATGAAGCGAGGCTGCCAAACTTCTCTAGCGTGTGTTACGTCATCACCCATTCCTGACAGTCAGAAGTTAGAGGATGTTGAGTTTGTCAGAGACTTTCCTAGCGTGGATGTTTCTAGCATTCTACCGGACCGAGAGGTGGAGTTTCTATCGAGTTGATGTTGTACACTGTGCCAATTTCTAAGGCACCTTATCGTCTAGCACCCGCCGAAATGAAAGAGTTGAAGGATCAAATTCAAGAATTGCTGGACAAGTGTTTTATTCGCCCTAGTTATTCTCTGTGGGGCACATTAGTGTTATTCGTGAAGAAAAAGGATGATAGTATGTGACTTTGTATCGACTATCGAGAGCTGAACATAGTCACCATCAAGAATAAGTATTCCTTGCCTAGAATCGAAGACTTATTTGATTAATTGTAAGCATCGATTTTCTCGAAGATATATCTTCGTTCGGGATACCATCAGCTGAAAGTGAAATAGTCTGACGTTCACAAGACGACTTTTAGGACTTGATATGTGCATTATGAGTTTATGGTCATGCCATTTGGGTTGACCAATGAGCCAGCAATCTTCATTGATCTCATGAATAGCGTATTTCAGCCATATTTGGATCAATTTATTATAGTATTCATCGATGAAATTCTGATTTATTCGAATAGCAAAGATGAGCATATTCAGCACTTGAGAACGACACTACAATTATTGCAAGATCGAAAGTTATTCGCCAAGTTCAGAAAGTGTGAGTTTTGGCTCGAGAGAGTGGTGTTCTTAGGTCACATCATTTCTAGATATTGGGTTGAGGTTGATCCGAGCTGTACGTTCAAAAGTCAACCCACGTAAACCACATGCATGAAAATGATTTAAATTGCTTAATGGTTTTATTTAATTGATTCCATATGCTTGCATGATGCACACAACATGATTAAGGACCTAAGTGCATGTTTTGTGAAAACTATAGATTTTACCCGAATATTCGATAATAGGCTGGGGAAAAAAGATCGGAGACGACCAAGATAAATTAAATATTTTCTAATAAATATTTTCACATATTATTAATATGATTAAATATGATTAAATTTTTCTAAAAATGGTAGAATTAAAATTATTTTACGAGACGAGTTTGATTCTATTCGGGAAGCCGGTTTTGGGGAAATGATGGACTTTTACAAGACTAAAATTATTATTTTTGGAAACTAATTTTTATAACCTTTTATCTTCAGTCTTCACTATATAGGCATTATTTGGCCTAAATTACCTTAGATTAGTAGGCTCAATTGCTCCTAAATTCAAAGGCCCAAAACTTAAGCATTTGACATGCAAATTAAAATCTATAAAAAAAGAAATAATAGGTATTTTTGAAGCAAATAGCAGCCTTCCACTTCACACGCCACACACACATAATTTTCAAAAATTTGAAGAGGAAGAAACAAGGATTCTTTGCCGTCCGTTCGTGCTTCTTCGCGCCTCACGCCAACTATCATATATTCGAGCGTGTTCTAAAATGCAAAGGCAAGCTTCTAAACTCTTTTGAAGTACCATTCAAATCATATTATGCATGTTTTGTTTATTTTTGCATGAAAAATAGCGGAGTTCAAATTCCTTATCGTTTTGACGATTATTTTTAAAGTTTTGAAGATTTTTACGTGTAAATGAACGTGTTATGATTTCCAACGAGTATGCTGCGAACATAGGAAATTTAAGGGATGTAATAAGGGCGGTTTAAGGTGGAAACGAGGGATAGATAGTTAGCAAGGGCGCTGCGCGTGGTTAGTTAGATGATCCTAGGGTTCGAGTGCTTCCCGTGGGTCTTACGACTCGGTTAAAGGGAGGCATGGGGCTTGGGTTAGGGCCTGAGCGTGGCTTGGTAGAGAGGCTAGAAAGATTCCGTTAGGGACTGGACATGGCAGTAGCAAGGGAGAAAAGTCCACATACACAAGGACTCTCCCATGCATGCGTGCAGATGATGTGTCTTCGGAAAAGGGGTATGGCTCGATTGGGGCTGGCTGGGCTAATCCAGCAGGGTTAGAGGGTGGTCTAGTGTTGGATAGGACTCGGTGGATTCGGTGGTTAAGTAAGTGCAAGAGTCCTAGTTCGAGTAGAGTCCTGGGGAAGCAAGGAAACTAAGAGGGAACTCGTGCTGCTGGTTCCTTGATCAAGGGGATCGGTGCGTGGGTTATGGCGAGGCCAGGGTGCTTGGTGAGGCTCCAGTAAGATCAGGGCCCGGTCTGGGTCAAGGTGGCTCTGCCATGG
The DNA here is from genome assembly GCF_022965805.1 of Primulina eburnea. Lineage (NCBI taxonomy): Eukaryota > Viridiplantae > Streptophyta > Magnoliopsida > Lamiales > Gesneriaceae > Primulina > Primulina eburnea. The sequence continues at coordinate 24,265,266 of NC_133118.1, forward strand.
TTCGATGAACTTAGGGCCGTGGCTCAAGGGGAAAGTTGTGGGGGTTCGATTGAGAGGTTAGGAAGAAAGGGTTCAAATCTTGGTCCACGTGGGTCGATTCATGATTCATGAGGGTAGTATAGGTATACAAATTTATGTTTAAAGTTTGGGAAGAAATTATTTAAGTTTGAATTAATTCGGGATTTAAACGCTTCACGAATTAGTAAAATAAGGAATTACATTAAAAAACTCGAGTTTATGTTAAATAAAAAATATTAAAAGTAAAATTTAAACTTAAATAATTATTTGGGATAATCTCGAGTCAATAAAAGTGAGAAAAAGTCAAAATCTAGAATTGTAGGGTCCAAGGGCGAAACAGTAATTTTACACATGGGTAATACTAAAAGGGTTCGCAGTATCCTGAAGGATCATAACGTATACTAAATTATATTTTAAAACGTTTATGATGAAAATATGAGATTTTATAATTTATGGTAAATCTGTGAAATTTTTACTGTTAAAATGCTATTTTTCAAATGTGGAAAGGACATAATATTTTATGATTAAAAAGAAAAATATTTTGAAAGATGTGAATTGAGTATGATATAAAAGATATGATATATGATTTTTGGGAATATCATGATGGAGAAGGCCTAGAAGGAGTCCGTTTACGGGAGAAGACCCCAGAAAGAGCCCAACAATCATATTTCCATTTTACATCGGTGCCTAGTGCTCGTCTCCATGCGCAATGGTGAGCTAAGACTGATCAGTCAACCAGATGATAAATCTAGTCACTTTCAAGGATCAAAATTCACCCAAAATGATAAATTATTGAAAGCTTTACGATTTATGATTTATTAATGATTAAAAGGATATTTTAAGTAAAAGTATTATCTTAAAGAATATGCTTGTATATGTATTATTCGTTACTCCTTTTTAGAACGTGCTGAGTCATTAGACTCACAAGATTTGAATGCTGCAGGTGATGATCATATTGAGGGAGGCGCTGATGCTTGAGTTGATCGAGTACGACAGTACACTCTCGAGAGACTTTATTTTCTGCGTTAGCTTGATAGTAAAAGTTTAAAGATTTTGTTAATGATTTAAGTAGAGATTTTTATAATTTATCTTGAAATTAGGATGATCATGTTCAAGTTTGGAGTTGAATTTTGTTAATTGATGATTTATGAATTTGTTTATGCACTTGAGATTTTAAATGTTAAACTATTTTGATTAATGGAAATGTTAAGTACTTTAAATAATGAGTTTCGAATTTTACAAAATGAAAAAAAAATTAGTAGGATTTTAAAGTTAAAAAGAAGTGGATTTTTCACGAGCAAAGTCGAAGCAGTTAAAGAATGGCCAGTACCAAAAAAATTAATCGATATTCGTAGCTTTTTGGGTCTAGCTGGCTACTACCGAAAGTTCATTCAAGGTTCCTCTACCATCGTGGTACCCTTGACCTCTTTGACAAAGAAGAATTCAAAATTTATTTGGGGATTCGAGTGCCAAGAGAGTTTTGAGAAACTGAAGCGAGCTTTGACTTCAGGGCCAATTCTGTCGATGCCACGAGGCAATGAGAGTATGTTCTTTATACAGACGCTTCGAAGCTTGGTTTAGGCGCAGTCTTGATGCAAAATGACCGAGTTATGGCTTATGCGTCTAGAAAGTTGAAGGTCCGTGAGAAAAATTACCCGACACATGACCTAGAACTTGCAACAGTTGTTTTGCACTGAAGATCTGGAGACACTACTTATATGGGTAGAAGTTTAAGATTTTCACCGATCATAAAAGTTTGAAGTACATCTTCACCCAAAAAGAGTTGAACACGAGACAACAAAGGTGGCTAGAGTTGGTAAAAGACTACGAATGTGACATTAGCTACCATCCGCTCAAAGCTAATGTAGTAGCAGACACATTGAGTAGAAAGACAGTAGTTATTACCGAATTATCGCTTTAGAGACCATTATAGTCTGAGATTCAGCGGTTCGAGCTGGCCGTATATGCTAAGGGTGAGACCCCTAATCTTTTTACCATGACAGTTTAGTCGACTTTAAGATATAGAATCCGAGAGAGGCAGTCTTCTGATGAGCAGTTGCAAAATGGAGACTAGGAGATGAAGCTAAGGGTCGGAAGTTGTATTCCGAGGAGGATGACATACTTCGATATCGAGATCGACTTTGGGTTCCTAGTGACGATTCTTTGAGAGAAGTCGTTATGAAATAAGCTCATAATACTCCGTACTCCATTCATTCTGGGTGCAAGAAGATGTATAAAGATCTGCACTTATTGTATTGGTGGCCGAGCATAAAGCGAGACATCTTACGTTTTGTATCCGAGTGTTTGACATACCAACAAGTTAAAGCCGAGCATAAGAGGCCAACCTGAAATCTTAAGCCACTTCCTATTCCCTAGTGGAAACGGGAAAATATTACCATGGATTTTGTGGTGAGATTGCCAAAGACTATTAAGGGATTCAATGTCATTTGGGTGATAGTTGATCGTCTTACGAAATCAGTGCACTTTCTACCTATCAAGACAACATATGCAGAGCTATATATTCGAGAGATAGTCTGACTGCATGGGATTTCAGTGTCTATTCTTTCTGACTGAGATCCGAGGTTCACATCATCTTTCTCGAAGAGTCTATATGCAACGATGAGGACAAAGTTGTTATTTAGTACAACAATAGATGGGGACAAAGTTGTTATTCGGACAAACTTATTATGAGGTTCATAGGTACGTTCGAGATTTTGGAGAAGATTGGAAAATTAGCCTATAGAGTGGCGTTGCCACCGATGCTAGCTGGAGTACATAATGTGTTTCACATCTCGATACTGCGAAAGTACATATCGAACCCTTTACATGTACTAAATTATGAGCATCTGCAGTTAACTCCGAATATATCATATGAGGAAAGACCTTTACAAATTTTAGGTAGACAAGAAAGAAGACTTCGAAACAAAGTTATTCAAATTGTCAAAGTCAAGTGGCTAAATCACTCAGAGAAAGTCTTATTTTGATTTTGACATTTTTCATTTCGGGGTTTTTAACCCTGATCAGAAAAAAGTCAGATAAACTTTCTAGTTATGAATCAGATATAGAAATACTGGGCGATGCTTGATTACAATTTCGAATCCGTCGTTACATGTTTGTTCAAAATTTATTGATTTCTATTTAGTTAGTAAAAGAAGAAAAATTATAATTATTGTTAAATTTAAAATAACGAAAATTCCAGGGGTGTGATTGCTGAATTCAAATTCCAATTGGCCAGTTCTGTAATTTTATTTTAATTTTCTCCATGTTTTCCATTCAGTCAGCGTCGTCCCAATTCCTGGCGAAACTATGCAACCTCTGATCTGAGTCAACTCGATCGTATCATTGTTGCGAAGCCAATCCCCCGAATCTCTGTAAGTATGTACAATTCTTGCAGCGATTTCATTTCACTTGTGTTGGTTTGGGAATGAATTGATTTACTTTGTTCGATCCATCAAATTTTGTTTTTGTTTTTGTTTTTTTGGTCCATTGAGCAGAGCAGCTGGAGGAAAATGAGCGAGATTTTTGAAGGATATGAGAGGCAGTATTGTGAGCTATCCACGAATTTGTCAAGGAAATGTAACTCTGCCGCTGCTCTTCCCGATGGAGGTACTTTAATTTTGTAGTCATTGAATTTAGGGTTTAGACCTTAATCTGTTCCTTTTGATCATACGCAGTTGAGTAAACGCTGTTTTTTTAATTATTTTTTCCTTTCCAAATGATATTTATTTGGTTTGCTAACTTTCAGCCTCGATCTATTTCGTGTTGATATTTGTGTTAGAATTTCTCGGAAATCTTTGCTACTGTCAGCTTATGCGGAATAGTTAGAGTGATCTAAGATATGAATATTGGTTTGCTCTTGTAACACAGTCTGTTTTGAATGATCTTGTTTGTAACTTGAAATTTACTTGTAACTCGTGTTTTTCAAGTAGTATAAAGGTTCTTAACGGATAAGTCGTAGCCGTAGGTGTCATTTCATTAGCAAGATCCTTGTGGATTTAATGCAAAGAATGATGTGCCAATGAATTTAGATCCAATGGACTCCAAGATTTGGCGCTTGATCAATCTAAATCCTTGGATTGAGTTGAAAATAAAGAATGGATATAGATTTTTAATCATATTAATTAAAATATTTAGTTGTTCCAACAAGTTGGAAAATCAATAGACTCATTGTTAGGTATAAAATTTATGTCAGGCTACCTTCCACAAGCTGAAACTTTTGTGAGAAATGTTTTTTAACATGTTATTGTAGTCAAAGCTCACAGCCGTAAAGCATCTGCTGTGTAAATTGGTCTTGGGTGCATATTGATAACTCATTTGTTATGTTCCGTGAGTTCAAATATTTGCGAGATGTGGTTTCCAACACTCACTAAGTTGGCAACATCAAAATTGCTTGTAAGCTACATGGGAATTCCAAGATTATGTTTTATAAAGATATATGGCTTTTAAATGAAATTGGTTATCTTTATTAGGATGTGATTGGAACCCGGTGGTCTGTGAACAAAATGATGAATATTGTGAAAGTTGGATTGATTGGGGTGTGGAATTAATCCTTTAATTGTCCTCAAAGATCACCTCAATCTTTGATTACAATTCATGTGCAGCTTTTCCCATGCCCATATGCTTTTGGCTGGTAGTTATTATTATTGCTGCTTATTGGTAAATTTATTACTTGAAATTTGAAAAAGTGGGTTCAATAATAGGCTGATAGGGGCATTAATTCGAGGCAGATAATTTAATGTCTGTTGTGGAGTCACTAGAACTTACGTTTTTGAAAGGGCTTAGATTATATATATATATATATATATATATATATATATATATATATATATATATATATATAGACACACACACATATATATTTAAAAAATTTAGAGGCCAATGGTTGATATCTAGAATGTTTACTTTTCAAAGAAATATGTTAAATGCAGTCTGTGTGGGCTAATTTATAACTATTCTCATGTTGGCATTTAAAATTTCTGTTTTGTCGGTTGCTAATAGTTTTTGACTGTGGCGATGCTGGTTGACTATCTTTTTGAATTTTTTTTATTATTTCTGGTTTGTGGAGAATGGTAATGGCGTTACTGTGATCTGCAGAGAAAAAGAAACAGGAGGTTGCTGAACTCCAAGCTGGATTGGATGATGCGGATGTTCTGGTAGTACTCAAGCTTCATATTTTTCAAGTTGCTGCAATATTTAGTTTCTTTGAGTAACAATTTTATTTTGCTTTCATATATGCTGATATGTTTGTTTTATCAGACTCGAAAAATGGATCTTGAGGCCAGAAGTTTGCAGCCAAGCTTGAAAGCTTCACTTCTTGCTAAGCTTAGGGAATATAAAGCCGATCTGAATAAGCTGAAAAGGGAAGTGAAGAAATTGACACTGCTTAATTCTAATCAGCCTTCTAATGAAGATTTAGAATCTGGAATGGCTGGTGCACACACGGTATGCATATTTCACGTGCCCCTATCTTTCTAGATCTTTCATTGATTGTTTTCGTCAGTCCCTGTAGCTATTCCATTGGTCACTTCGGATTCAATCTATCAAGAATAACAAAATTTTAACAGGCTTCTGCAAATCAAAGGGACAGATTGGCAATGTCAACTGAGAGGCTAAACCAATCAACCGACAGATTAACAGAGAGTCGAAGAGCTGCGCTGGAGACCGAACAGCTTGGCGTCTCAATCCTTGAAGATTTGCATCAGCAACGTGAAACTCTTTTACACTCTCACAAGAAGGCATGTTACACACACCATTTTGATAATGTCTATACAGCCATCTAACTTTTCTTTTGTGGATTCAACGATTCGTTCTGATCCTTCTGTGCAGAACATCTTCAACTTAATCTTGTTTCTTCGATCTCCTTTTCGTATCTAAGAGATGGTAGTTCTAATTGATTTCTTTCCATTTGCAGCTTTCCGATGTAGATAGTGCGATTGACAAGAGCAAGAAGGTGTTGACTTCCATGTCTAGAAGGATCAGCCGGAATAAGTGGATTGTTGGTTCCATAATTGCTGCCCTTATCTTTGCCATAATCATTGTCCTGTACCTAAAAATTTTTCATTGATGCGTGACAAGTTTCTTCTGGCATGTATCAAACACTTTCTGTGAAGCAATTTCGATCCGAAATCGGGTTTGATTCGTGTGAAGACATGCTACTTCTTAGTCGTACAGAATGCTACATCTTACTTATTGATTATACTGTCTTTTAATGAGTTGCAATTACAGCCAAATCCCAAACCTGAATTCCTTTATGCAACGTTTTGGTGTGAAAGACAGTGCATGCTAATAGGGGCGCAACTAATCGTTTTTAAACTTTTCTATATACTAGTAGCAAAGCATATGCAACGCACAACTTGAGTGTACTATGAATATTGATCGTAAAATTTCAAATCAATGTATGCACATAATATTTTCACAAATTATTCAATAATTAATATTATTTCACAAATTATTCAATAATTAATATTATTTCACAGTTTATTTATCATTTCAAACAACTATGTTTTAATTATTCAATATTTTTCTTGTTAGATTTTTAAATCATTCAATATGTTTTTAAATATTTTTTTTAAATTTTTTCTGTTTCTTTGTTCAATTAAATTAATCAATCTCATTTTCATGTTTTTTCCACCATCGTATTTGATGTTTATTTTATCTATTTCATATTTGTCTTGTTTTTTCTTATGAACTTATTTTTTATTTGAATCGTTCACACTCCCGGACTTGCTTCATTTTATTTCATTTGTTTTTTCGAAGTCTCACACTCTCACTTAATTTCTCTGCATCTTTCACCGCTATTAACAACACATCATTGTCCTTAGACACTAATTTGTCTAATTTGAAATGAAACTTGTGATGTAACTCATTTGGTTCTCTAAAATTCTTTTTATGTTTAGACATATATTGTCCTTGTAAAAAGACTAAGCTTGTACTTAAAGAAATTTTCAGCTCTCCTTCGAACACATACAAACAATTTACAATCATAAAAAAATTTCAGTCCAATAGTACGCACACACAACTCATTTATTTCATGTCTCAACGTATTTATATCTTTTACCAAAATATCAGTTATTTCCAGATTATTATTCTTTCACAAAAAAAATTACAAACATTACCACATCAAAATTGGTTTACGTTGGATCATATTTTAGTTATACATCACTCTAATTAAATAGCAGTAATTTAAGTTTTTCCTTCGAAGATGTTGGATAATTGTCTCAAAATAATAAAAGTTTCAATGAATAAAGTGATAAATATGAACACATATATATAAAGAAAATCTAAAATATAAATTAAAATTTTTCCTTGTATATTTTTTATTTTTAGGAAATGACATTTACTTCGATGTCAATTAGCCTATTTAGTTATGGTTACGAACTTTGATTTATAATCATGTTACAAAACAAAATAAGAGAAAGAAAGAATGAATGAAGAAACTTAAGAATTTATTTTTTGAAATAGGTTACATGTTCTCAACATTTTCATTGAATCTATTATATAAAAAAATTATCAATTGAAAACTCAGTGTTCCACTCAAATATATAATTGTTTAATAATAATAATAAAGAATAATCATTATATATACATATCTACAATGAAAAGAAAATCTATGATTTGAAATATATACAAAAAAGAAAATTAAAACATAGAAAAACTATCAGATTAATATACAATTTCTTTAAATAATATCAACTAACATAGTGGTAATTGCAATAAATTAAACAATTTACATATCCAATCGCGGGGGAAAACAATTTGAACACATGCTATATAAAGTTTAATTGTTCGGAAAAAATGAAGAAACGTGCAATATCGCGTTGATGATTTTGTATTGATTGACAAACAAATTGAATCAAATTACCTGAATCATAATATGAAATTATTATAAAATGAAAATAAAACATGATCGAATATATCTACATTATAAGAATAATTATAAGAAGACATGCATTGTAGTTGTATAGAAAAATCAAATAATTTTTTTCGATAAAATATCACGTATCAGAATGAAAATAAAATATGATTTTAAAAAAAATCACCGCTAATTAAGTTTGTTAATTAAAAATGATGAATTAATTATGTTTTGGTTATTCAACATACTGAGCCAAATTGAAATAATAAGAAGCTAAACTGATCATGAGCTAAACTAAAAGTATTACAAGACAAAATCTGTTTGAAGCTTAACTGATATCAAGGTCTATCGAACTGATAGCTAAAGTCCAAGTGGAATAAAAAATAGTTGAGTAAATGAAGAAACATTTCTGAAGAACTAATTAGACTACTCCGAGTTACAAAACCGAACTATTGGATAAAGTCTTCCAAACCAACAGCCTTCGTATTGTTAGAAATCCACGAGCACTACCTACAGTGTACGAATTTTTAGAAAGGATAGTGATGTGAAAAATACGGGAATAA